>NC_133353.1:28634089-28934089 GCF_030506205.2 Paramisgurnus dabryanus
TGTTAACCATATTATGCGCGCCGCAACCCAGAGATACAGACACACGACAAAGGGGTAGTTAATTTTTAACAGCTTTAATAACTGGTTGGACCACATTTAAAACGAAATTAAACGCAGTGGTAAGGACAGAGCAGTTTAAGTATGTCACTGACTTTTGCGTTCGCGGGAATGGTAGGCGGGGCGAAGGTACTCGCAAACTCCGCGGCCGCCTCTCTATGATGCCCGGGTGTTGGCTGGGTTTGTCGCGACAGTCCGTGAAACTGTGATTACCGGTGCTTCAGCCTCTCACCGGTTAGATCACTTGCCCACCCCGACACGTCTTTCACCGTCGTTTTGATATTTTCTTGTAATTAAATCATCTAGTTTTGTTAGAGAGAGCAAAAACTTACAACTAAATGTGTCTGCTGCCTGAATTCACAGCGGAGCTGAACGCGAGTCACGTCACAGAGCCGCAGGTGTCAGGTTTCATTTATTTCTGTCAGAGTTTGCGATGCGAGCTGAATGACCAGACGATAGCAGAAGCTGTGTGCTTACTCGTTTTTGTTATAATGTACATATATGATGTTTAATATAAGCAAGATCGTTTTGTTGTATTTTTTATCAAGAAAAATAATAAACCCATCATTTATCAGCGCTTTATGGAGGAGTAGCCGGTTGCACTGCTTGGAACTGGCGAGTTCTGCGAGAATTACCTGCCCACATTGACTCAAGCACTTAATTAAACCAGCTGTTGCACTCGCATTGCACGCAAATTCATACGCTATTTAACGCAGCTTACGCAAGCGCTGCATTTAAACAGTTGCGTAATTCAAAAGATAAAGTAAAATGCGCACGTCTGCATGCATTAACAGGTGGGAAAATTCTGTCACCTGATGCCACTTAACCGAGCAAAATGTTTCACTCAGTTAAACAATTTTTAACGGTTAATCGGTTAACCATGGACACCCGTAACAGGATGTGAATTTTTTTTATAATTATTAAAATTCTTTTTATTATTTTAATTACAAATTTTTGTGTTGTATATACTGTATTCTATATACAGTACCAGTCAAAAGTCTGGACAAGCTAATGGGAAGTATACTACATTATATTATATACTTATTTTGGTATTGTCCCCAAAAATAAATAAATAAATAAAATAGGCTCTAATTGAGTACCAACCAAATGTATGTAAAAAGTCTAAATATAGTCTTGCAGTATTACGTTTTCATGGTTTAACTATTTATTGACCACCTCTGATTTACAACACCTCTCTAGAGCCTCATGCAACCATTTCAGCTCAGTTTGTGAGAAAACAACAACAAGACAAGCATCCATTTTTAAACAAATCTGCTTCAGGCAACATTAATCATTGTATTTAAGGAAACAAAGCCCCTTAGTGGATGAGGCCAATTTTTTCCACCAGGAGCAAAAGTCTGAAGAATGAGGAACTGCTTGCCCAAAAGCCATTCAGACAGAGTTACTAAAGTCCACCTGAATGCACCTTTACACACACCTACTGCTGAACTTTGATCATCTCTTTGAGGTAAGACAAAGCTAGGCACATGATTTGATTATGTAAACAAAAATTTCCTTATGCCGAGTAGTGTCTGATAGGTAACACTTCTTTATGATGTCATCGCAAATATATTAGGGCAGAGGTTTGCTTCAGTACACCAAGGCCAAAAGCAAACAGTATAAGATTTGCACAGCTGTAAATTGATCCCTCATCATTACATATTAGGGATGTGATGGGGAGAAAATGTTCGCATCGGTTAATCAACGCCTGAAAAAATTTCGACGGGTGGGGGAGGAGGGCTTAAATAGCTTATGAATGCCCATGCAGCCATGCCATTTTACTTTCACTTTTGAATTAGCTGCAGTTTTTTTGAACGAGGTGCTTGCGTTTAATCGCTTACGAGTTACTTTTGAGTTAGCTGCAGCGCACTTGTTTGAATGAAGTTCTCAAAGTGAGCTGGTGCGTGTTGGTTCTTCTGACATATTGTCTGAATGGATGTACTATAAAAACTCTAAACGACGGTGAGAGGTGGTACTGTGGTGGGCAAGTGATGGGCACAATAATCTGTGAGAGGCAGACCACCGTGTAGCATCGGTAACACTGACTATCGCAAAAAAGCCCATTACATATACTAGATATAAAAGTAATGACTACATAGATGTCCTTGTGCAAGACTGTACTTGCTCCCCTTAATTTAGATACTCCAGCGAGAGCCAAAACTGGGATGCTGTTAAATCAGAAAAGAGGGCATAGTATTTGCCCTGTTTACTGTAATGCATACATGGTGTATGAACCTGGAAACCTTAGATTTTGGCATGCATTACAGTGTTACATTAGGCCTTAGGAAAATTATATTACAGTAGAAGTGTTTTTACCATTTGTATTACCAAAGTTAAAGGTGCAATGTGGGTTTTAGCGGCCTTAAATCTAGTGGTGAGATTGTGAACTGCAACCAACAGCTTACCACTAAGACCACTTAGGGCGCACTCACACTATCCAAACCAAACCGCGCTCGGGCGCGTTTGACCCCCAAAGCCTGGTTTGATTGACTAGTGTGATCGCTCTGATTCGTGCCCGGGCGCGGATTGATTAATCGCGCTGCGGCCGGGTTGCAGAGGTGGGCGGAGCGCGGTTCACTTGGGCTCAGGCGCGGAAGGCTGTGGTGTGAGCGCAATCGCGCCTGAGCGCGATTCAAAAGGTGAAGACGTCAGTTGCGTGACCACTCACGTTCATCTGCCTCCGTAAAAACCTTTTGATGCGAGCAGCGGGTTTACGTGAATGTCCGAGCTGCACACGTGACAGATCAACTAAGCAACATGATGACATGTGAGAGGGCTGTCTGTAATCGCGCATTAAACGACTCCGAATAAAAAACACCGACTTATCATTATGGTGGGTTCCAGTGTTAAGAGAGCGCTTTACTTCCTGCTTTTTTCAAAACAATCGCATCTTTATGATGAAAGCGCGCCTGGACTCGGATCGATACAAAGTACAGTGTAAGTGCGTGCACCTGGGGGAGTAGGGAGGGGTGACAATCGCGCTGGGGCATGGTTTGGTTTGGATAATGTGAGTGCGCCCTTAGGGACAAAATTAATTCTACAGCGCAGTTTGTCCGCTTAGGGCTACTGTAGAAACATGGCGGCAACTTCCATGTAAAGGACCCACAGTGTATGTAGATAAAAACGGCTCTTTCTAAGGTAACAAAACCAATTAAGTTTATTATGTAAGGTCTTTATATTGCATTTCTATCAAGAGATCCTTCTAAAAGTCCCACACTGCACCTTTAAACTGTGGTTAATGCAGTGAAAACATGATAAATTTGTAGTTAGTTTACTGTAATAAAACCATGGTAGGGCTGTAACGATTAATCGTGCAAATGGGCGTTTTCTCAATGAATGAATCAATTTGAATGAATTACGGTGAAATCCCTGCACATCCCAAAGCCAGGGGGCGCTCTCGTGCAGAAACTTCCTTTGTGCCACAGAAGAAGTAGCATTATAAACGCTATTCCAGGAAATGTCTATAGGAATATTTATATCGCTGTTCTTCAGATTGTTTCAGGTATTTTCATGATAAAAAAGAATATTTAGAATGATTTCGATTAACGAGTGTCACTTTTTTAAATGCACGTTATAAACGACTCCGACTCATAATGATTTTAGATTGAACAGGACTTCCTACTGCCGTAGTATACGCACAAGCTGTGCATGAAACACTGAATCGCAGCCTTGCGATTCAGAATCGATTTCAGACAGGCATTTTTACTGGGACCCACAATTAATCGTTATAGCCCTAAACCATGGTTCAAGGGACATTACATAACATGCAATGTATTGAGATTCCAAATCTCCCTCATCAACCTTACATTTCCACTTTTTGTAACTCTTTACCAGATATTATAAATGTCTAAACATGTATTGCATGCCTTATGCTGGTTACACACCAAAAGATAATCGGGCTGATCTTAGGCCGATTTCCCCCCTTTCCGAAAATCCTAGATACATCCCGATTATCTTGATGGTTCTAAAGATTATCTTTTCAGATTTTCCCTTGGTATGAGATGTGTTAAGAGTGTCCAAACCTGATAGAAAGAACATCGGAGCCGCCCCGATCGCGAATCGTAGGCTCTTGAGATTATCACGTAAAACGGAACGATATCCAATCAGAAAGCGAGATGATGGAAAACGGTAGTAGTCATGGCACACCACACACTATATGTGCAAAACTAATTAAAAAAAAGAAGATTTTTTTTATACCCATGTTTGTTGTCTATTACATTTTGAAAATCTTATAAGATGTAAAAAATCTCTTGGTGTTAGCATTAGGTATAATAAACAACCAAATTTCTTGCAACATTTAAATGTTTTTTTTTTCTTTTTCATTCAAATGTTGTTTAACAGTGATGACGTCACTTGGATGATTTGCCCATTTAATTGCGACGGTGCCTCTTTGTTAAATTTGCATACTGGGCTGTGATTAAATCATTTTTAAATATTTGCTTATTTTTCAGTTTTTTTATGCATTTTTGCGGGTTTATAGCTATAGCAAATTACTACAAACCTCTCTATTTCTAGAAAATAATTTGTATGAAAATGTATTAAATCACTCACCAACACATCGTTGCAGATATCACGCAGCTCACACTCAACTTTCTCCCGGTACTCCTTCACCATCTGCAGTTTCTTGTCGTTTCCTTCGGTCTTCTGCTCGATGCTGGAGATGACCCTCCAGGCAGACCGCCGGGCGCCCACCACGTTCTTATAGGCGACGGACAGCAGGTTTCTCTCCTCGTTGGACAGCTCGGTGCCAGCTTCAGTCACCGACTTCATACAGGCCGCCATATCATCATAACGCTCGGCCTGCTCAGCCAGCTTCGCCTTCTGGATCCGCTCTGTTCTGTCCATCCTGCCGCTTTCTTAAGTCTGTGTTTCTACGGGACACTCGACTGATCAAAGGAGGCAAATGAACCGCTGTTTAATCCTTAGGGACGCTGAGGAGGAAAAATCATGACAGTATGACGCCATGCATTCATTACAGAATTTTGTGTTCCTTCTCTGCCCATCAGCTGAGAAACGTGCATGTTTGTCTTTAAACCTATCCGCCTACTTTTTGGGGCGTTTCTATGGCCATAAATGGTGTCTAGGTAGGCAGCTCACAGCAAGGGTGTGCGCGTTAACACATCTGTGTCAGTGGAATCGTTGCAGCCCTGCCCTTCCCAGTAAAACGCACAAATCTTCAAAACGGACCGTTAGTTTTAACTACCTATTAAACACGAAGCATATTATAATTTAACACATCGATCAAAATCATAACGAGTCAATTTGATTTAATAAAATTAAGCATGATTTCCGTAGCAATGAGGCTGCTCGCTCGCCGTACAATGCGCTCTCTCAATCATTACCAATACATATTAACGATTAAGTATTAAACAGCTAATATGATTACTACAACCCTATTTGTTTCAACCGATGGCAAATTAAATCTCACAAAATAGACTCAAGCAATTTTAGCAGATGACCCGCCTTAACATCAAAGCCACGAGTCTTGTCTCATGCACGTTATCATATTTTACAACAGACGTTCGTCTAACAATAAATCGTACTTGTAAAGGTGTATATATGTGTTTTCTATAGTTTTATTTTACGCAAATCAGCCTTGCCAAGTCGACTCGGACGCATTTTGGCACCCCCCTCCTGCCCCTCAACCGACTAGCGCGTTTAAATCGATTATGCAGTCCAACGCAACAATATAAAATATTTAAGTGTAACACATAACCTCGTACTATACACAAACAAACGCGTTCAAACGTAAAATATTTTAGTTTACATCTCACCTCTAGATTAATGCTTGACTCCACCGGACTAATAGCCTTTGAGCTTGGATGGTTAGGAAAAAAATGTACTAGAGAAAGACAATCGAAAGTGTTGGTGTAGGACGTCGCTAATCCCTCCCGTCAGCCAATCACATCGCGCGATTTCTGTCCGTCACTCGTTATTCTTCGCGATATCGCCCAATAGCTGCATAGCGCGGGGAATGGAGGCGGGCCGATAGAAATAAGTTTGGTTGCCCTGTTAACTCGGACTCGTAGCCACGGGGTTTCCTCCAATTAGAGCAAGGGAGATTACGTCACCATTGCTATGGTGATCCCCCCTCCTCCCACTCACCCCGAACATCACCATCAGCATCATGAGTGGAAGCTGGATGCAGGAACATCGGTTGTAGCCTACCTACTGAGACCCAAATACCATCTCTTTCATTAATCATATTAGAAAGATAATTGGTTTAGATATGCTAATGGAGAGTTGAGTTTGTAAGGACGGTGGATTTGTTCAAACACAGTTCAAAGAGAATATCACAAATATGATTTGAGAGAGAGAGAGAGAGAGAGAGAGAGAGAGAGAGAGAGAGAGAGAGAGAGAGAGAGAGAGAGAGAGAGAGAGAGAGAGAGAGAGAGAGAGAGAGTCCCATAAAGTATAAATACACTCTGAAAAAGACCCAAATGTTTCCCATTTTCTTAAAAGTGTTTTAATCCTAAAGTCTGTGCTTAAGTGTTTTGAATTATATTGCAGACTAAAACATTATTGTGGCAAATTATTATACAAAATTATTACCAGATTTTAGTTAAAAATTATTTTCAAAATGCATGATCTGAACTGAATAACGAAGAAAAGTAGCCAATAAGAAACCAGAATCAATGGGAAGTCTTTCAATACTGTTTGAAAATATCAGGGTGAAACCTTAAGAAGATTCTTGATAAAATGCCAAAAGTATTTTTTTTAAATTCTAGGCAAATGGTGTCTCCACAAGTTTATGAGATTACTTTTGGATTTTCTTTACTCACATCATAATTCTCATATTTATTTGTTAGTTTTGATAAGTTCACTATTACTTTAAACATAGAAAAAGTATCAATAAAGAATAAGTGATATTCATATCAATAAATAAGTGTATTGACAACATTTGATATTTTTGAGCATGTTGTAAGCTTCCCAGTCACTTCCATGTAACTAAATTACAGGTTGGTGTAATGGGGTGTGGCAGGAAATATGACAAATTTTGACATGACATCCCATCTTTGTCTGAACAAGTAACAGTACTCATCCATTAAGGCACACTCACACAAGTGAGTATATGCAGTAACACATAACAACAGGGTATATTTGGATAGCCAAAATATGGTATAGCCAATTCAAAGGTCAAGCAGGAAATTAAAGAGATAGTTCACCAAAAAATGAAAATTCTGTCATAATTTTCTTATCCTCATGTTGTTCTAAACCTGTATGGTTTTTATTTGGATTTTAATGAACACAAAAGAAGATATTTTGATAAATGATGGTAAGCACACAGCTGATCGTAACCATTGACTTCTATAGTAGGAAAAACAAATAAGATGGAATCACCCACAACATGAGGGTGAGGAAATTATGACATAATTTTCATTTTTTTGATATTTGTGACTACACAAAAAGTAGTTTCAACCTTTTCACCACCGGCGTGGGCAAATACCAGACTCAACTCAATGAGGAAAAGCTTGTTTAATCCCCTGGAAAGGTTATGCGTTCACTTCAGCAGGTTGTGTCATGTCTTTTGCTTTGGCCCTTCTTCTTATTTACTTGAACTGTAAAAAATGTATATTTTTCAGGGGTGGTCATATGATTATTCGTTGCATATAATAAGGTATTTATTTCAAGCAAACTGAAATATTTATGTGGTTTTAATCTTAAATGCTGTTTTAGTGAATTAAGTCCCTGTCAGTGATGATTTTTAACTCTGTTGCCTACAGGTCCAGCTTCACAGTCACACCGCCTGAGGGGATCAATGTTGTATCAGTATTCTGACAGAGAGGAACAAAGACATTTACCAACATACAGCAAAAAGTCCTGAAAATGGCTGCTTTTTGTGTGAGTATAAAGTGGTTGTGGTATTTTATTGAGAGAGAGAGAGAGAGAGAAAGAAAGAGAATCCCAGAAACAGAAATCTAAGACCGATAACACCTGGTGTACATCATCTTGAAAACTTTGATTCCCCCCTGGTGGTTGGCTGCAGAACAAGTCATAAACCCCACCCTCTCCATGCAAATGAATAGGACTCGGATCTAAATAAAAAAAAATATTTACACTTCCAATAAAATGTTCTGAAATATGGTTTTGGTCCTTTAAAGGAACACGCCCTCATTTTGGGAATTCCGCTTATTCACCGTGTCCCCCAGAGTTAGATAAGTCCATACATACCTTTCTCATCTCTGTGCGTGCTGTAACTCTGTCTGACACAGCCCCTGCTAGCTTAGCTTAGCACAAAGACTGGAAGTGAATAGCTCCAGCTAGCATATTGCTCCCAATAAGTGACTAAATAACGTGAACATTTTCCTATTTATGTGTTGTAATTTGTAGGAAAATGTTCGCGTTATTTTGTCACTTATTGGGAGCAGATTTCTAGGTATACCAGCATCCAATGTGATCAATCAAAACACAACATATTCTGGTGACCAGCAATGCTAGTCTTGTAAAGGATTTCACACAGTTTACATTTCTATCAAGTCTTACAAAGCTTTACCGTAATAACATGTACAGTGAGAAAGGTTAGGTTTAACATGTCTATCCATCTTTACTAATATCAGGTTTTTTTCTGATTGCCACATGAAAAACACAATAACACGTCTCAGCAGATGCATCAAAGCCCCTGCTGAAAGTGTCTACAGAACTGATTATTCTATTGCTTTTGAAAGTGAGGAAGCCGGGGGGATGTAGCAGATATGGAGGTGGGT
Source organism: Paramisgurnus dabryanus (assembly GCF_030506205.2). Lineage (NCBI taxonomy): Eukaryota > Metazoa > Chordata > Actinopteri > Cypriniformes > Cobitidae > Paramisgurnus > Paramisgurnus dabryanus. The sequence continues at coordinate 28,642,852 of NC_133353.1, forward strand.
GGGCTCAGGGAGTTGTGTAGGCAATCTGATTGAATGAGACGAGGTTGTATTTTGTAGTCGGCATGGCTGTGTGTAGGAGTCAGGGGGTGTAATTGGCCCTCGGTACTCTAATTTTCTGTCCTTTCACCACTGTGATCATTGTGGGTGAGAACGTTGTGTTGAATCCTCATGCACTACTGCGTTACTTTAACAAGACACAAAGACATAAAAGAATTGCATCATCTCTTCATGTTTAACTCTATATGGAATCAGAATAGACGTTATTTACTTTTATGGTCTTATTGTTTATGATTTACGGAAATGACTTCTGTTTTTATCTGACATCACACATTCATTTACATTAAGGAATGCTGATGGAAAAACAATAGCATTTCAAGATTTTAAAGCATTAATGCCACACCTTATTTCTGTCTAATTTCTTTGAATACTAAATGTCTTTGCTCAAATTAAATTGAGAATCTGTAACGTGCACTCAGTATAGGGTTAAGATTCAAAGGTTGTGTGTGTTACCACATATGGAAATGACACACAGTGCTTGTTTTATCTAAACATATGATCCTGCTCTATAAATAATGCACAGACTAAGTGCAGAAAGCTCAGAGGACCTTGCCACACAACCACTGCATGTGGACATATTTTAAGCACAGTTTTAATGGTTCTGTCATGTCTTTCTGCCATTAAAATGATCTGGTTCATGTGCAATTCTGCATGAATCCTTCAAATCAACATTTACTATCAATAATTAGAAAACCATCCTCTTTCTCTATTTTTCTTTTTCTTCACTAGTCATATATAGTTGGATCTACTGTTTCAATCATATATACAAATCTCAGCAGTTATTTCAACACAGGCTTATACCTGTCTGTGGGGTGCACAGAAGTTGGAGTTTCCCACTGTGACTCATTCCATCAGACAGGCCGAAAGCAGACACGGTTATATTAGCCAGTGTGAAGAATACCGAATCCGGGCACGTTTGACAAATGAAGAGCATCCTGCTCCATGAAACTCTCTCATCAATTCAATTAACAGACCCGCTGCACCGTTTCACACACAGTGAGAGTTGTAAGGAAGAAATACTACAGTATAACTTGTGTGAGAGGCAATAATCTCTGTACAGTGTGGAGGTGGAGAGCTGTTATGTAAGAAGTGGGGGTGTCTTCCTACTAACTGCTGTAGAATTGACTGCACAACTCCGGTGTGTGGGACGAAGTGCTTTTGTCCCTTTCTACTCATCTGCTCTCTTCCTCCTTAGCCTTCCCGCCTTCTCTTTTATACTTTTTCCAAACTCTCATGCCAGAGGTCATAACCGAATTGCATAAAACACACACGAGTGCTGTCTTTCCTACATAAATTCTTGGAAACGAGTGCTGTGTCAGCAACAATGCAAGACAAGATGCAGACTGCACAGACATCTGAGATCAAAGGAGCAGCATGCGTTGTGTAACAAAAAAGTGTTACACCCTGTAAAGCCCAAAAATAAAATATGGTCCATAGCTGTCACTAGGGCAGTACCCCTTAGAAATGTCCTAATAGGTAGCATTTAGGTTCAGATATGTATACATTTGGTACCAACATGTACCTTTGATGTACTTATATGAACTTTTTGATAACAATATCTCTAAGGTACAACTTTGAAATAGATGCAAATTTAAAGGGTAACCTATACTGCCCCAGCTAGAGAGCATTTTTTGAGCATTTTTTCTGACAGTGTAATATTCTTAAATCAGTATGAAAACAAAGCTTTTTCAACATTAGGTGACCTAATTCATATGAAAGAATACAGGCTGTTGTGGAGGTATGGCACTTTTTGGGTGTGTCTCATGGCGGGAAGCCAACGGCTGAGGTATCGTTGACTCAGGAGAGCTCCGAGCATTAGAGCGGGCACACCTGCCTATTAAATTCACTTTAAAGAGTTTAATCATTTCAAATGAAATGTTGAATAAAGGTAAACAGCAGAGAAGTAACAGGTATGGCAACAAAACCCTGGTGACCTTCCATACACCATTATGGTTATAATTCACCCCCTCATGACCTCCTTTTCAAAAACATATGATAATTGTTCTGTGCGCTTTGTCAGGTTTTACTTAATTAGATATGCATATATGGCACCATGGAAACATATGTTTTATTCAGTATAGATGGTTACATCAGACACACGTGTGTTGTCGCGGTTACGCATCTGGGTGGAACTTAACTTCCAGTTTCTGTTTGTTGGCTGTTCATAAGACTGACATGACACCTTTATAATCATGACATGACACGTGAAGGAGATTTTATGCACATTTATGGCCAGGGGCGTCAGTTTGTGTTGAAAAGTGGTGGGGACAAAAGATCAGATGAAAAAACATTACAGCAGGACGGGAAAAATATTGAATAACGGCGCATCAAAAATGGGCGTAGAGTTGGCTGGTCAACAACACAAAAATACTCAGCATAAAACCCTCAACAATGTCGACTGCACATGTAACAGTCCCTGCAACACCAGCTCAACCGAACAGTGCCAAAGCACCATACTGTAGAAGTCAATGATTACAATGAAATTCATTATATATGTAAAAGAAAACACACTATAAACACAACGCAACATATGTAACCCTGGACCACAAAACCAGTCATACACGGCAAAAAATGATTTTCAAGAAAAAAATTTCTTTGTACCGTATTTTTGTCTTGTTTTCAGTAAAAATATGAGCAAAATGACGTCAGAAAATAAGTCTAGTTTTTAGACCAAAAATACCAAATGTAAGTGATGTTGTGCATAAAACAAGAAAATCTGCCAATGGGGTAAGCAAAAAAATCTTGAACATTTTTCTTAAACACTTAATTCATTGGCAGATTTTTTTTTTTTGCTTGTTTTATGCACAAAATCACTTAAATTTGATTCTTTTGGTCTAAAAACTAGAGTTTTGCTCATCAAGAAAAAGCATCTTAATTTAAGAATTTTTAGATATTTTTACTGAAAACAAGACAAAAATACTAAGATTTTTTTCTTGAAAATCTGACTTACTTAGTATTTTTGTCCTGTTTTCGGTAGAAATATATACAAATTCTTAAATCAAGATGTATTTTCTTCATGAGCAAAATGACGTAAGAAAATAAGTCTAGACCAAAAATACCAAATGTAAGTGATTTTGTGCATAAAACAAGAAAATCTGCCAATGGGGTAAGCAAAAAATCTTGAACATTTTTCTTAAACACTTAATTCAAGAAAAATTCAAGAAAACATTGCTTACCCCCATTGGCAGATTTATTTTGCTTGTTTTATGCACGGAATCACTTAAATTTGATACATTTGGTCTAAAAACTAGAGTTTTGCTCATCAAGAAAAAGCATCTTAATTTAAGAATTTTTAGATATTTTTACTGAAAACAAGACAAAAATACTAAGATTTTTTTTCTTGAAAATCTGACTTTCTTACTTAGTATTTTTGTCCTGTTTTCGGTAGAAATATATAAAAATTCTTAAATCAAGATGTATTTTCTTCATGAGCAAAATAACATAAGAAAATAAGTCTAGTTTTTAGACAAAAACTATACAATTTAAGTGAATTTGTGCTTAAAACAAGCAAAAATATCTGCCAATGGGGTGAGAAAATTGTGCTAAAATTAAGTGTTTAAGAAAAAAGAAATCTTATTTTTATATTTAATATTTTGTGGTATGATGGCATGTAGTCCACTTCCTCTGCCTTTCTGTCGGGCAGTATTTAAAATGCAATAATATTTTTTCCTCTACCTTCACTGTCAGAAAAAATGTCCCCAAGCTGTCACAGGGCCAGTACCCTTCCAAAACCTTCTACCATTTACAGATTATGTATGCATTTGGTACTAATATTTACCTCTGAGGTACTTATATTATGTCTTTGGTGTTCTTTTGAAGAGGTACTGTCAAAGTGACATTTTTTAGACATTTATTTCTGGCACTGTTGAGAGACATCATTCGTCATACAGAGCGAGAATCCTGAGCCAGCTCATGTTCTTGTATCTGATTTGCTTAATGATGGGCTGAGAGGGTTTTGTTACCTGAATGAGGTAAAGTAACAGAAACTGGCCAGGTTATAACATTTGGTCAGCTAAATGGTATAGTGCCATACCTTATTTAAATCTCAACAAAGCTTCTGAAATCCCTAATTTGCATTTAATTGCTTTGATGATAATTGTTTTTCAATAAGTGATACCATGCCAAGAATAGTGCTGTTTCTCTCTCTCTCTCTCTCTCTCTCTCTCTCTCTCTCTCTCTCTCTCTCTCTCCCCCCCCTCTCTCGCTCTCTCTCTCTCTGCTGTGAGTACAGTATATGGCTAGAAGACAAATAACACAGCCTGCAAGAGAAACATAATTATAGCTCTGCTGAGTCATTCTGTTTTGCCCCCAGATCTGTATCAGAAAGATCACAGAGGTCAAAAATGATAAAGGTTGCATTATGCCAATATGTAATTTTTGCTTTGCTTTTAGCCTGATTCTTAAACTTTTTGCCGTGCGCCCCCCTTGTGTAGGGTGCATCCCTTTGTGCCCCATAAAGACAATTTGTGACAACAATCTTAAAAAGCAATCTAAACAATCTTGAATTTGGATTAAACAAAACATAACATCATAAATAATACAATGTAGTGCTGTTGGTTACTATTATTAATTGTATTTTTTTTAATTACACAGAATATATGATAGTTTGAGAACCACTGCAGACTATAACAGACTTTAGGGGCAGTTTCCCCGATAGGGTTTATTCTAGTCCCAGACTAAAATGCATGTTTGAGCTGCCTTAATTTCAAAACACCTTTGTGACATATCATATAGACTATCTTCTTTTAATTGATATTTTAAATTCATGTATCTTTGATTTTTTGTGTCTCTTTTTTTCCCTCTTATACATTGTTTTTTTCATTTCTATGTAAAGCACTTTGAATGACCTCTGTGTATGAAATGTGCTATCAGGGCCGGCGTCAAGGGGGGGGGCATTCGCGGGCAGTGTCCCCCCCGAACAGGTTGTTGTGCCCCCCCTAAGTTTTTTATTACTTTAATATATATCAAGAATAATTAAAATAAATTAAACATTGAATGTTTCATGAGTTAGACTGTAATCAAATGAGGAAAATATAGTTGATATATGTTTTCTTTAATTAAAATAGACCAGTTTCTCTGATTTGATGTATTGCCGCGTCTCACTCGTCTTACGTCTTTAGCATATTTGTGACTTGACACTAGCAACGTGTTTTTTCGCGGCATTTTATGGATCGTGTAAAATCTGGATATTAGAACATTTAGAACGAACCAGCACCGCCTGCTTCATCTTCATGCAAACACAGACTGGCTCAAACTAGAGATTAGAGGTCGAGGTGGAATTTACAAATCTACAGGACACTGTTTTAAGGAAGTTTAATGTTCTTACACGCCGTCTTCAGCTATTTCAAAGGTAAGTTAGCGTTGTGTTAAATTACGTAAGCTTAAATGTGAAGTGTGGCTATAGACCGTTAACAGCATTACGACGTGATTATGGTAAAGCGGCTTTTTTAAAGCTAGGACGCGGTGTTCGCTGCGCTATGAAACCCATTCATTTCAATGGCTTGCGCCGCGCGAGGGCGGTTTGTTGTTGCGTCGAGTTTGCGCGAGCGCAGCGGAGCTCAGCTTGCGCTCAGCTTGCGCTCAAGCCGCGGTCGAAGTTCAAAAGTTTTGCGCATAGTTTGTGGTCTTTTGCACTTTATACGGGAAATGAGTTGACAGTCTGTACCAGTTGTATGAGTGTGTGTTTGCTGTATTTGTTGTTTTAATGCCTTGTTTTTGCAAGTTATTGTTGCTATTGCGTGCCCCCCCCCGTTGGAAGCCAAGTGCCCCCCTGTTAGTTATGGTCTGGCGCCGGCTCTGTGTGCTATACAAATAAACTTGCCTTGCCATGCCTATCAGTGCCATTGTTTTGTCTCAAGATGCACACCAGTGTAAGGTTTGTTTGTAAAAACTACTTAAATGTCCAAATTTAATTAAGGCCTAGTCCTGGATTAATCTAAACCTTGTCTGGGACAACGCCTCTTAGTGGTTATTGTCAGGCTTGTGGCAGGTGGTAACTGAGGTGCTCTTAAAGGGACATTCCACTTTTTTTTAAAAATATGCTCATTTTCCAGTTTCCCTAGAATTAAACATTTGATTCTTACCGTCATGGAGAAAAGTTTAGGAAAAGACGTGCTATGGACCGAACCAACTCTATGGGAGGGGAGAATTCCCTCACATGGTACAACCCATGCAGAGGCTGCGCGCTGCAGTGTCAATGCGAAACGTGTGAAGTGTCATTTAGAGAAGATAGACTCACCAACGTGACAAATGTAAAAAAAAAATTCGACCGGCCCAAAAGTGAAGCGGCCCACCGGGAATTCTCCCGGTTCTCCCGATTACCCACCACGGGCCTGTTTCCTACTATGGAAGTCCATGGTCACTATCTGCTGTGTGTTTACCATCATTTCTCAAAATATCTTCCTTTGTGTTCATCAGAAAAAAGAACAACATGAAGATGAGTAAATAATGACAGAATTTTCATTTTAAAGTGAACTATCCCTTTAAGGTGAATTTTTTTTAAAGGGGCCATGTCATAAGACTTTTTTTAAGATGTAAAATAAATCTTTGGTGTCCCCAGAGTACACATGTGAAGTTTTAGCTCAAAATACCATATAGATAATTTATTATAACATGTTAAAATTGACACTGGGTATGAGCAAAAATTTGCTGTTTTGGGTGTGTCCTTTAATATGCAAAAGCTGATGAAGTTCCAATCACAATGATGGTGGTTTGATGCAACTGAAACTCAATTGTGCTGTGAATTATTTTCTCTCTCTCTCTCTCTCTCTCTCTCTCTCTCTCTCTCTTTTTCTCTGCACTAAATGGCTGTGCCGTTGTTGGAAAGTGCAGATCAAGAGGCTGTATTATTATAATAGGATCTCCTTATGACATCATAAGTAGAGCCAAATTTCAATGACAAATTTTTCACATGCTTGCAGAGAACGTTTTACCAAAACTAAGTTACTGGGTTGATCCTTTTCACATTTTCTAAGTTGATAGCACTGGGAACTCAAGTTTAGCACTTAAACATGGAAAAAGTCAGATTTTCATGTCACTTCAATTTGGTAACACCTAAAAAATCTAAGCTTTTTCCACTTAAAGTGAGAAAAAAATGAGGTGTTCCCCATTGAAGTATTTTTTAAAGTAAATCCAAATTTTACTTTTGATGGTTAGAGTTATGACCACAAAATACATGCATTTTAAGTAACAAATACCAGCAATTTTATATCTCTATATAAAAGAAAATCTATGTTTTCTACGCATATCTTACAAATAAGCCATGAGAACAGGCTGACCAGACCATAGAGCCATCTGGCCTGAACAACTGCGTTTATACCCACAGCCCCCTCCATCTCACACATAGTACATTGAATCCTTCTGTAAAGATGCTGCTTTTCTCTTATTAATCACATAGGTCTGCATTTTTTCTTTTATAAGGCAAACCAAACATATTTATCCAGAGCTAAGGATGTGACCTGGTCATGTTATCAAATACACAAGAGAGAAGAGAACCTTCGTCCACATGTCTACACCGCCAAAGGCCTGTGCGTCAAATCCCCTCCATTTCTCCCCCAACCGCCCCGCATCTTTTTTGTTATGCGCAAAACACCACCATCACCAGTTACTATAGCAATCCTCCAAGACAACCTACACTTATTTTTGTTTTGACACGTAGAGATTTAATGCACACACAAACCAACAGGACCATTTCTGTTTATTGCCATGTTATGGATTTAAACAAGGCAACCGAGAGTAAACAGTCCTTTAGGATTTGCACATCAACAACCTTACAGAGAAAGTAAGCACTAATGTAAAGAATTTGGCAGATTTGCATCAAGGTACCGATATCTGTCCTTATTAGAAAGTGTGAAAAGGCCTGCGAGGAAAAACCAACAGCACATTTGCATATTCATCCTCCCTAGATGCTCTTTGCTATAAAGCTTGCTTATAAAGGTCTCATTTAGATGTCGCTGTTGTCATAGAGATTTGGTTTAATAAACAGCATGTTTTGAGAAGACATTACTTATTATGTCATTCACTGTTGAGCTCACTTCTTCCACACATACAATTATATTTTGGCAATATTGGAACATTTTAAAATAACTTTTCCTTGACTTGCTGTATTTGTAGTGCAGCTATTCAGATGAGTAAATAACCGGTTGGAAAAACAGCACATGCATGGTACTGTAGTATACATCTGACTTTAGCGAAAGCTATTTGCTTATTGAATTAGCTGTGACGTGTTTCATAAGAATCATGTGACATTGTGTTCAGTGTAAATAAGTCACACACAGTGACCATAAGAAGACAATGTAGTGTTTTGAAGCATTCGGTGCGCTTAATACTACGCTTTTGTTACCATGGTTACTAATATGAAGGTTTGAATGTGGGCCGTGAATGACAAGTCCATTGAGAATATCATTTAGGAAAAAATTGAAAATTGGTTGTGTTTATGTGTCCCTGTTAGAAAAAAGACAGATGAGATCGCTTTAATATCTCAGTTAGTTCTCCTATACACCAATGAGATAAAATGACTAGTCATAAGGGTCAGTTTTTTAAATTAATTAATAAGCTTTCCATTCATTGTTGTTTGTTAGGATAGGAGGACAATATTTGGACAAGATGCAACTATTTGAAAATCTGGAATCAGAGGGTGCAAAATATTGAGAAAATCGCATGTACGGTTGTCCAAATAAAGTTAAAACATACTAATGATAATACATTTTTATAAAAAATGTATACATTTATTTTTTTATTATTTTAATGACACAAATAATATATAATTTTTTTGTCTACTTCCCATCTATACATTAATGTTGTGTTTTGGGAGATATGAAGTACTTTTGTACTTGTTTACCACTCAATTCCTCAACTACACCAGCTTGCCTGTAAAATATATGTAATAAATTATGATCTAAATTTGATTTAAATTGTTTTTAGATATTGCTCTAGATATTATGTGTTGAATTCGGCCATTTGGTGTTTAGAAAAAACATAAAAGAATTACAGTTTAGGAAAAAATCATTTCGACCAACTCAACATCAGTACTTTAGTGATATATTTTGTGAATTTATGTATATATAAACATTAGAAAGGACATTAAACATAAATACTATTTCAAATAGTAGAGTATTTTGTCATTTTTGGTGCATTTTGAAATGACTGTTACAGAACTTTAACTGAATGTAAATGTGTGTGTGTGTGTGTGTGTGTGTGTATGCATTTTACATCTTTGTTTTGCATCTGTGGCTGTTTTTTGCCATACCTTTGTGTGTGTGTGTGTGTGATTGAGCATATATTTTCTATATGTTGCATTTGTGCTCTAGTACCAGGCCTGCCTTCCTGTGTTAAAATTATCAGATTTATTCTGGATGCATTGATTTCTTTTTTGACAAAAAAAAAAGATTTTTATTGCATTTCCCATTCATTTCAATTGGGGTAATTTTTACCCCCAAAGGGACTATTTATGTAACATTTTTTACGCCTCTTTAGAACTAATCCAGTCCAGTTTTTTTATATGAATCTTGACAGATAATCTTGAAAAGTCACCAAATCTTATTTCAGTGAGATGAAGGGAACCACACTGTAAAAAAAATCCGTAGAAATTACAATGTTATTGCAGCTGGGTTGCCGGTAATTTACCTTAGATTTACATTTATGTTATTTACTGGCAAGAGTTTGTTCAAAGTTAAATAAATGTTAAATATTAACAAGTCTTTATCTTTACAGAATAAAACTATACAATAACAGCCTCATGCAAAGCATTCTGGGAACCAGAAATCATCATTAACCTTTTTCTGTTTTTTGCTTCAGATTTTGTTTCCCAGAATGTTTAGCTTGATGCTGTTTTTTTAGTTTTACTCTGTTAAGACAAAGACTTGTAAATGTTTAATGTTCATTTAACTTTGAACAAAATATTGCCAGTAAAAAACATAAATTTAAATCTACGGTAAATTACCGGCAACCCAGCTGCAATTTCTACAGAATTTTTTTACAGTGCATGTTTTTAAACTAAAGAAAAGTGGCTTGGGGGTAGGATTAATAAGACCCCAAGGGCAATGTTCCCTCTAAGCTGCGCACGTGCGCGGCCGCGCAGGCCAGCCAAAGTGGCCGCGCAATAGATTTGTCAGACCGCGCACATTTTTCAGACCGCACATAAACATTGATGCATTTGCTGTTGTAAAAGAATTAAGAGAGAGAGAAGGCGAGTGTTCTAGAAGGAGAAGAAACTTTCAACCAATCGCTGATCTTGCTACGGTGACAGACACTTTTATGAGCCAATGGTAGCAGCGCATTCAGTTCACACAGTGACGCTGCCAGCACGGACGAGCACAGAGTGAGAGCGAGCCAGATGAGCAGCTGCACGGGTCGATCTCAAGAAACTAAAATATTTATTAAGAGGAAAAAGTTCAGATTCAAAACAGTGATTTAAAACAAATTATTGGATTCCTGAAGTGATGCGATAACTTGGAAAAGCTGTCGCTAGAGTGAGGAGAGAGCAAAATAGAGAATTAGAACGGAGGCAGATGCAGAATCACAGAGCATCAAAACACTGCGAATGAACTTCTTCTTTTAAATAAGAAGTTAAAATGTATGCTTTGGTGAGTTATATTCTAAATATTAACTTGACATTGTGGCATAAGTGTTGCAAATTTGGCAGCAAACTATGAGTTTTATTAGTTTGTTTACATTGGCCGTTGGTATATAACGAACGAGCTGAAGCTATTTACATTTGAAAGTTAACAGTCAAGTAACGTAAATGTGATTAATGTGATAAATGTGATTTCGAACATCTGTAAAGTTCTCCTGCTCCATCTTGGACACGCGAGACAATTAAGTGAAGGTGTATACAAAAAGGCGAGCCAACCAGAGCTGTGCTTTGAATTCATCAGAACTGGTAGGAGGATATTTTTCCTTTTTGTTTCGGACAACTACTAGGACGTGAATTCGCTGAAACTTCATTTTCCGTATTTTCTTGGATTTTCTTTAAAGGACAGGACACTGACTTTGAACTGAACTATTTGAACTATATAAAGGAACAAACGGTCCTTTGAACCGAGTCAATTGATTCATGAATTCAACCCAACAGAGTCATTTAAGTGAATCATGAATTTGGATTACAAACAAAATGAAACAGTGTTACACTTTTACAAGTATTTTATTTATTTATTTATTTGCACTGTAGTATATGAGAACTGATTTTCAGCTTGAGGTGAACGGTTCAATCTGCTAAACCCAGGTACCTGGTAAATTCAAAGAGAGTGTTAATTACATGTATTGGGATTTATACACAGGCCCACATTGAACATTATACGTGTGTATACACTAAACCCCGTTACACGCTACACTGTCATCTCTTTGAATCTCCTATGGTTAACGCAGGCTCGTGTTCATTTTCGGCAGGTCGTGTGGTTGCGAATTCCTCACAGTACTGAAATGTGTGCTCAGAAAAAAAATTATTTGCTCAGTGCTGAAAAAAATTAGAGGGAACATTGCCCAAGGGTCTTATTAGGGTCAATATCCTAATCATTTTTGGCATACAAAAAAAATAGTAATTTAATATTGACCCATACATTGTATTTTCAGTTTTTGCTACAAATATACCCTTACGACTTATTACTGGTTTGTGGTCCTGGGTCACAAATGGAGAGTAAATTTAAACTTTTGCCTAAGTCTCCTCTAACTTAGATATTTCTCCTTTTAGGAAAAAACTCACAAATGTCTCCATATAGGGGTGGTTTCCCAGACAGGGGAAGGCCTTAGTTTTTACTAACAAACCTTACAAAAAAGTATACTGGTTTGCATCTTGACACAAAACAATGGCATTGACATATGTTAAAATATGTAAGTACAAGCTGTTTTGAAATTAAATGGGCCATATAAATATGAATTTTTACATGTTTAAGTGCTATAATTGGGTCCCCAGTGCTTCTATCAACCTAGAAAATGTGAAAAAGATCAACCCAGTAACTAAGTTTTGGAAAACCATTCTCTGCAAGCATGTGAAAAAATAGGTCACTGAAATATGGTGCCCCCTGTGATGTCAGAAGGGGATAATACCGCCCCTAATCTGCACTATCCAACCACGGCACTGCCATTTATTGCATAGATCAGCTCATTTGCATATTAAAGGACACACCAAAAATGACACATGTTTGCTCACACCTACAAAATGGCAATTTTAATTTGTTATAATAAATTATCTATACACTGTAAAAAATACTTTGCTGCCTTAAAATTTTTTGTTGAATCAACTCAGATTTACAAGTCATTTCAACTTACTATTATTTATCTTGACTAGAGATGAGTTGTTATAACTACAGGTGAGTTGTTATAACTTATAAATTTAAGTTGACTTTTCTCAACTATATTTTAGATAGAACTTAGCATTTCCTTTGATGGTTGGAGATTGACATAAATTAAAGCCTACTATAGAAGTACATATATAACACAATAGCCTTCCTTTAGTGTAAGAACCACAAGTTGCTTTCATGAATGGGTGTATTAAACACACACAAAGAGGCAACTGCATAAAAGATAAAAGGCCATACAGAGAACAGACCTACAGAGAGCAGCAGAGACCAAATTAGGGTCTTATTATCATTACGTATTCATGAACACCTTGCAATCTGCACAGCATTGCCGTTTTCTAGACATTACTACATATACATCGGTGTTTTGTCATTGAAGATGCAAAATCTTTTTATGAGTGAAATGCTTGTGAGAGTTTATTAAACACCATATCTTAAGCATCAGCAGTCAGTGATTTCCATAAACACTGTGAGGGGATCATTTGAATAAGACGCAGTGGTGGGAAAAGAGGAACAAAAGTTATCATACAAGATTGACAGTTTGTTATGCTGTGGTGATTTTTCAGTCAAAATATTACATAGGTTTAGCCTAGAAATCTAGACGCACCCTAGCGGCCGCAAAATATATTTGCTGCCAGGGTTTAGTCTAGGCACTCACAATACACTTAACAGCTCCAAAAACCAAAATTTGGTCAGGCCAATCACATCGTGTGTAGCGTCTGTGGGGCGGGCTTAACATGATGACGACAGAGCTGCAACGGTTCCTACTTGAAAACTGCAGCTGCTGGCGAACAGCTTTCTTTTGAAGCGGCTTTGGCCGCGACTTTAGACTTATGTTTTTCTTTGAGAGAAGAGCAAATAACCCTACTGAAGTCCTTTTTAAGCAAGAAAGATGTGTTTGGAGTTTTGCCGACTGGTTACGGTAACTACGTCATCTTCTTCGTTGCTCTGTTTGTTCATAGCGCTATCCTATTGCGTGCAGAGGCATTTTGAGGGACAACCTTATATCCCGCCCCTTGCATTGAGCCGTTTGTGTGAAGAGTTGCCAGACCTTACATCTTGATGTAGGTCTGGCTAACCAGGCTAACATAGGTTATTAATCAATTTACAACATAAACATTCACCCCAAAGCAAAAACTGAATATGAGAATGAAGAAGTATTTGTAAAAGGCTATATTATTTTTTGTACATTGTGAAACATGTAGGAACGGTGAATAAAATAAATACAGGCCATTGCTGCCCTCTTGTGGTCGGTAACTTACTTGGAAAATACTTTCCATTGTTTAACTTTATCTTTGTAAACATTTTCGTTTAAAACCACAACATTTGTTAATAATTAAAACTCATTTTATCATTTAAACACACTAAAAAATGCTGGATTATTTTTAAACCCATGCGTTGGGTCAGAAAGGAATGAGCCCAGCCCATTAAATTGTAATTTAACCTATTCTTAGTTGTTTCAACCTAAATTGCTGGGTTGTTTTAACCAATTGTTGGGTCAAAAATGAAAATTTTCTGGGTTAATTTATCCCAACGACTGGGCTCATCCCCTTTTAACTCAATACTGGGTCGAAAATAACCCAGGAAATTTAATGTATATGCTATTTCTGGCTTCAGTAGGCCAGTGGTTATGACATTTTATGAAATACATTAATTTATCATGAATTCTGTGTAATTAAACCTAAAAAAATAAGGCTACTAACCAAAAGCACCACTTTTTTGTATAATTTAATGATTTTTATTAAAATGTTGAGTTTTAGAACAGTTTTTTGTCACACATTTTCTTTGGGGGGCCATGAAGAAATGCACCGTACACAAGGGGGGCTACACGCTGAAAAAGTTTGGGAACCACTGCAGTAGGCTACTATTCGTACTTGTAAATGAATGGCTTTGCATGCATACTGTATGCTTTGTTGTTGTCTCTTAAGGCAAAATTAACGTTAAATTCTCCCTCATTTGTAATCGCCTTTGGAAAAAGCTTTTGCTAAGGGAATACATGTAAATGAATTTTGTATTTGGTTGTCTGCACATCAATCCTTGCTTCTGAAAATCTTCGGTGGTAGCTATCAAAGACAATGCATTTCTCATCACAGGTGTATATGGTTTGAAGTATTAACAGCACATATGTTTTAATACATTTTTTGGGGGGGAGGGGGGTCTAGTTATAGATAGCTTTGATTATTAAATGGTTAAATCTCTCCCATCCTACTCAACAACTGCCTCTGTCTCTCATTAATGTTCAATTTACACCAGCAACCCAGAAATAGATGTAAAATAGATATTACTTTAAATTCAAGGGCATCAAATCTAAGAAAAGGTTAAGAAAAATAACCTCACCTCACTAAGTACATAAGAGATAAATAAGAGTGATCACTTGTTTGTGATTAAATAAATATTGTCATAAATACATAAATAAAAATAATAACATTCCAAAAACCTGTGGTCACAATAAGATAAAAAAATCTAGACCAAAATCGTTCAGGTGAAATCTTATTTATTCGTGTTCATGGACACAATTTTTTTTGCTTTTTTGCATGCCATTGTGCATTAATGTCTTTTTCGTGTTTGTGGCACGACTTTCTTTTTTGTGTCATTTTATGTATTGTTTTCTCATTGTTTTTTCCTATTTTTTTTTACCATTGTCGCTTGGGGTTGGAATGACTTTTTGTTACATTTCAGACATCCTTACCCCAAACCCAAGCGAAATTGTTTTAAAATCAGATGAAAAACATGTAGAAACCTATACATAAAATTTACTTCCTAACCCAAACCCCAAATCTAACCCCAACCCCAAGCGACAATGATTTTAAAATAGGAAAAACAATGAGGAAAACAATACATAAAATGACGAAAAAGAAAGTCGTGCTACGAACACGATAAAAACTATTTATAGAAATACGTGTTGACTGACACGAAAAATATATTTGTGCTCAATGGCACCAAAAAATGCGGAAAATCAGTCCATGAACACGAATAAATTAATCAAATAGTTTGTGACTATAACACGACTTGCCGTGAGATTGTGAGGGATTATAGAGCAAACAGAGCAATGTTTTTGAAAGCACGTCCGAAACTTTTCGAGTAAATCTATTTACTAATAGCGTAATGACGTTTATTAAAGGAACAGTATGTAGGATTGTGGCCAAAACTGGTATTGCGATAAAAAAAACTTGTTGCTAAAACTGGTACTGCAATCACCCAACTAGTGGCCAATACACAAAATGACAACATAAACATCAGTTGAGGGCTGCAACTCCACTTTTTAAATGACAATATCCTGGCCACTGTTGTATATTTGAAATGAAAATGATTTCTAAATGTCTAGTGACATATCAGGGCCATTTTATGATTAATTGATATAAATTTCTTACAAACTGTTCCTTTAAGTGAGAGACTAGAACGTAATTTAAAGAAATAAAAATGCTACAAACTTAAATTTAAATTAATATATTTTAGCTTTTTGCAATAATAAGGATCATGAGAAATTCATTCAAGTCATATGGTGTAAAAAGAAGCCACATCATGTTACACATACAGTTGGGCCTTTATGTCGTGAAGCCTCCTGGCGTTTAAGCAAGAAAAGTCTATTTCATAATATGAGCGGCCATGTGATTGTTGCAAAAAATCTGACGGTTGAAGAAACAATCCAGCTCACTTTTGAAGTGCATTGATTTAGATCTTGAGGAGAATGGGATGGGCAGTAAGACTAGTTAGAGGTTAAGACATGACAGGTCAGACTGGTTTTCATTAGGCAACAATATATTCCACATCCACAGAAGTGCTGAGATTACTCCAGTAATAATCACAGCCTACTACAGTTGCTATAAGAAGGCCCATCCCCTGATAATAAGACTGCAGACTGGGGCTAGTTGTCACACAGGCGTGTCTTCTCTGACAGTGCACATTTACAACTACACTTACATTTATGCATTTAACAGACACTTTAATCCAAAATGACTTACAGTGCATTCAATCTTTATTTTTATCAGTATCCTTAGGAATTAAACCCATAACCTTTGCATTGCTAATGCAGCGATCTACTAACTAAGCAACAGGAACACATGATGCACTGGTATTGTTTTCACTACATTTCACAACAACACTACATTTCACTGCAAGTTGCATCCTGTCTATAACTTTGTTTAATAAGAAACTATTAATTTGAAATGTGTACAATTTTAGAGAATATTATTGGGGGCTCTGAGATGGTGCCAGGGGTCCCCAGATTAATGACATTCAAAAATTACATTAATTTATCATAAATTCTGTGTAATTAATCCTCAGAAAAATAAGGCTAATAACTAACAACACTACATTTATATATACTTTAATATGTTTTATATAATTCAAATTTTAAGTTTTTATGTCATACATTTTCTTTGGGGGGGGCATGCAAAAAGAGGCATCGTTCACAAGGCAGGCCACATGCTATAAAGGTTTGAGAAGAACCACTGCTATAAAACCATGCACTGTAAAAAGTAAAAGTTGGATTAACTTAAACAATTACTTCACTTGGTAACTTGGAAAATATAAAAAATTTTAACTTAAATTTTCTAATTGTGAATGAAACATTTATGTGAAACCAATTGAAGTAAGTTAAGTTAGTTTTTTCACCTTAAAGGACAAGTTCGGTATTTTAGACTTAAAGCCCTGTTTTCAGATTGTTTATGGTGAAATAGAATGGAAATAGAAATAGAAATTAAATTCATCACTTTAAAGTTGATAAAACTTAAAGATTTAAAGTATTTTCAATTTTTTTTATTCTATATGACATAGTGTACCACCTTTCATTTTAAGAGTGTAACCCATGCATAAAGAAGACTATGGTTTGATATTGTTAAATAGAATTAAGGTGGTATTTGCACTTACATTAATCTAGTTGATCAAGTTTCAAAGTTATTCAAAACATTTTAGTTAGAATTTTCAGAGTTAGAATTATGGAAATCATATTAAGTTGGATATTATGCAGTGGCTGCCGGTGACTTCCTTTTTTGAGGTCGCTCGATGACAACATGTATGTAGCCTGTCATGTGTGTGGTTTGTAATTTCAAAATGTGTTCTGCGCCTCGAGAGATCCTGTGTGCATCAAATGTCTTGTCAAAATAATTGCCTGCTGCAGACGCGTCTAAAGGGTTTATGATAAAAGAGACGCTCGCGTTTGCCAGATACTCGCATAATCTCATGCATAGAGTTTACTGTTAAGGGAGTGTCTTGCGTGTATTTTGTGAACGTGAGCATCTCTATTATCATGAACGATTTTGACGCGTGTGCAGCAGGCACTTATTTTAACAAAACATGTGATGCATGGTTTACATGACGCAACAAACACATATTTTGAAAAAGCAAGCAACACACATGACACTCCGAACACTTATTTTTATATAGGGCCCCCTCGGATGAGTAGTCATGAGTCACCACTCATATAATATTCCCAACAGTCAGAAATATAAAAAATACAAAATTATCAAAAATATAATTTGATTTGTAAAAACCAATAAAAATAATCTGTATTACCTATAACCGAATTAAATACTGGTTAACACTTATGTAAACAACTAATGTAAAAATATGATTATTATAAGTTAATATACGTTACATTTATTCTACAGCTTTCAATTAATACACAACATCTCAAGACCTGCAGTTATCTGTGAATAAATATAAAAAACATGTGTCAGAACCATCAAATTCAAATGACCAATTTGTTTTCAACTTAACTGAATCCATGACACATTTGCCTTCCAAATGAATGTGAATCTGCAGCTATTAGTTTAAAAGATCTTATCTGACAGTGGTGTTGTGATCTATGGATTACATTGGATAGCTTTAAAACCTCTCCAGTAATACCTTAAATGCTGCCTTTTTCCCTTTTGTTTAACAGACCTGGCTCAGGTTCAACAGAAACTCATGTGTTTTTCATTGGGAGTCGCCCCAACTTTGTCTTGACACTGGGAAATCATCTTTGGACCCGAGGTCACAGTTTAAGAATTGGCTCGGTAGATATCAGTTAGTGGTTTATATGTCCACTGGTTTACAGTTAAGCAAATGTTTTGAGGTAACAATCTGTGTTTGGGGTCAAAATTCTCAACTTCCCAGAGACAAATAAATAAAGGTTCAATCCATCATCTGGCAAGGTTTGCCAGTAAGTTTGAGTCAGAGATTGCTTTGTGTCATGTTTTGATTAATGACACACACATGCAAGGTTTATTACTTGTGCCAAACCATGCCCTGGATAATGACTGAAAGTGTGCCATTTCTTTAAGACAGCAGGCAAAATAAGATGATTTTAGAATGATGATTTAAAGGTGACTCATGCAGTATTGCACAGACAGTGAATTAAAACAATGGTAGATTGGGCTGGGAAATCTTAATAAATACCTCTTCAGAAAAAATATGTCTGTTTGTCTCAGGAATAGAACAGCAGATCATAAAGTGTTACAACAAACCAAATAAATTTTAAATGTACATTTTAGCGTTTACCTTGGTGTTGTCGTCATAGAACATTTGGTTGCAAAACCACCGGGGTTTCTTTCTGTCTGACTGGTGTGTGTGGGGATACAGACTGCACACGCGTCTGTGCCCGTGTGTTCGGGTTAAAAAAATTGCCACTGGTTTGGGTTGGATTCTAATTTTCTCAGGTTTGTCTCAGGTGGGGTCTTTCTTAAAGGGGTCAATATCATGAAAATCGGACGTTTCCATGCTATAATTGGGTCCCCAGTGCTTCTTTCGACCTAGAAAAATGTGAAAAAGATCAACCCAGTAACTTAGTGTTGGTAAACCATTCTCTGCAGGGATGTGGAAAAATAGAGCATTGAAATGTTGCTCCCCTTTTGACTTCAGAAGGGGATCTTGTTATAATAAAACCGCCCCTTATCTGTACTATCCAACCACGGCACTGCCATTTAGTGAAGGGATCAGCTCATTTTCTTTTAAAAGGACACACCCAAAACCGCATACTGTGTTTGACCCCCTTTTGCCTTGAAATCTGCCTTAATTCTACGTGGCATTGATTCAACAAGGTGCTGAAAGCATTCTTTAGAAATGTTGGCCCATTTTGATAGGATAGCATCTTGCACTTGATGGAGATTTGTGGATGCACATCCAGGGCACGAAGCTCCCGTTCCACCACATCCCAAAGATGCTCTGTTTGGTTGAGATCTGGTGGCTGTGGGGGCCATTTTAGTACAGTGAACTCATTGTCATGTTCAAGAAACCAATTTGAAATGATTCGAGCTTTGTGACATGGTGCATTATCCTGCTGGAAGTAGCCATCAGAGGATGGGCACATTGTGGTCATAAAGGGATGGACATGGTCAGAAACAATGCTCAGGTGTCATTTAAACAATGCCCAATTGGCACTAAGAGGCCTAAAGTGTGCCAAGAACACATCCCCCACACCATTACACCACCACCACCAGCCTGCACAGTGGCAACAAGGCATGATGGATCCATGTTCTCATTCTGTTTACGCCAAATTCTGACTCTACCATCTGAATGTCTCAACAGAAATTGAGACTTATCAGACCAGACAACATTTTTCCAGTCTTCAACTGTCCAATATTGGTAATTGTAGCCTCTTTTTCCTATTTGTAGTGGAGATGAGTGGTACCCGATGGGGTCTTCTGTTGTTGTAGCCCATCCACCTCAAGGTTGTGCGTGTTGTGGCTTCACAAATGCTTTGCTGCATACCTCGGTTGTAACGAGTGGTTATTTCAGTCAAAGTTGCTCTTCTATCAGCTTGAATCAGTCGGCCCATTCTTCTCTGACCTCTAGCATCAACAAGGCATTTTCGCCCCCACAGGACTGCCGCATACTGGATGTTTTTCCCTTTTTACACCATTCTTTGTAAACCCTAGAAATGGTTGTGCGTGAAAATCCCAGTAACTGAGCAGATTGTGAAATACTCAGACCGGCCCGTCTGACACCAACAACTATGCCATGTTCAAAATTGCTTAAATCACCTTTCTTTCCCATTCTGACATTCAGTTTGGAGTTCAGGAGATTGTCTTAACCAGGACCACACCCCTAAATGCATTTAAGCAACTGCCATGTGATTGGTTGATTAGATAATTGCATTAATGAGAAATTGAACAGGCGTTCCTAATAATCCTTTAGGTGAGTGTAGTTATGTATATTGCACTTCTGTCAAGAGATCCTTCTAAACGTTACACAATGCACCTTTAAATTATAGAAAATTATACAGATAAAATGTAATTAAAATGTTTTTCGACCTTCAGACTCAGCACTAAAAAAAATGTTTTAAACTGTAATAATTGTAGTAATCACCGAGTGATAATTTTGTGTTTTTCCGCAAGATAATCTATTCCAAAACAATTAGAATTCAATGGAACACAGTCAAGATCATATTTAGGTAGTTGTCCACACCGGACAAAAAAAATCTTAACAGTCTCTAAACTGAATCACAATACAAAAAGTTGAGCAAATATGTGTATCTGTGTGCATGTCAAAGATTTATAACAAAGTTCATCAAAACGTTTTTTGTCTTAAAATATTCTTAAATCACATGGAAGCTGCTTCCAAAATCTAACTTTTTTCCTATGTGGGAAAAAAACAGCAGATGACAGTCAACACTGATTAAAAGAGTTAAAACAATTCCAGAAATTCAATTCTGTTGGTTGAGATGCATTCAAATCAACTCAAGTGTGCTATGCAAACATTCATTAAGTGCATTGTAGTTTATAATCCTAGTGCGGTAAACAGCCACTTACATTATATATCCTTAAAATATGATTGACAGGATAAACAAAACAAACTGAACTTGAAATATATCATTCACATTGCATTGCGTATTTCTACAACATTTTACATGGTTGTTACAAAGCACAAATGCATATTAAAAGTTGCTTTATTGTATAATTGTAATTATATTTAGCAATATAGAGCACATTAAATGATTTGTAAATTACTTTTTATGGACACTGTTTGCCCCCCTTTATCATTATAATAAATACGTGGTTAACATCTCTCTAAAAGATCATTGTATAAGAAAGTGTTTACTTTTTTAATCTTTGACAGTTCTTCACACAGCGTTACAAGGATTGTAACAGGAGACAGGCTGTTTGTGGTTTATGTCCCACACTGAGGTGACTGTAATATGTTCCGAATAATGGCTTTGGCTTTGAATCAAGTGAAACCTGCCTGTTCCTACCTGCCCCGTTCTTGACTGAAGCTGAGAGTGAATATTAATTCCTGACACCGGTTAAGGTTTGCCTTTCCATTTGTGCACCAAACTGCCAATTTTTCCTATTTGTTACTTACTTTGTGTATTTCTCACACATGAGATTTTGAGGTACCATAGTAGCAGGGTTTAAAGGGATTACTGGTTTGCATTGCGATCTAAAGGCCCAAATTTATCCTGTACCTACTTCATTCTCCAAAGGTGAAAATGGCGGACTAAGTTAAAGCGTCTCAATCTCAGTCATCTGAAATCTGTGGATTTGAAAACTCGACTGATCTGTTAAAGAAGACTAACCGGGTATGTCGGAGAATCATGTTTAACTTCTGTAGCGTAAGGTTGTTTTACAGGTCCTAATCTCAGCTCCTCACAATGCGAACCGCCCTTTATAACGGCCATATTCACGAGTGCTTTGCTAATGACGGTACTGTCGTCTCAAGATGTCACATGTGCCAACTTGCACATCTTTCGATCTCGCACGTCCTTCGATCTTTGAGCATCAGGTGTCATTAACGTGTGTATAATATGTGCGTGTGTACCATAAAAAAAAGAAACAATTTCTATTAACCTGGCAAGCTCAGAGATCGTTTTAAACCTTCTCATTTTACATTCGTGTTCTTGCTTGAATGCTCCACAGTGGACCATATACTGTATGTGTGTGCATGCTAAAGTGCTGTGACTATGGGTGTGAGTGTCCTTAAAGTGCCACACCTGTCTATCTTATGACATGAAAACAATGGTAAAAAATTTGGAATCTTTCGTGCAGCTTTCTGTGGAAGTGTGACTGTTTCCATCACAATCCCACAGTCTGCATTTTGATTCATATCAATTAGTGCAGAAATTAAAATGTCTTGCACATGAGATTCATTTATATGTTTATGTTCCCTGGGTTTTAAATCCACAACCTTGTCATTTCATGCTGAGCTATGGGAATATTATTTTTTAAGGAGAGGATAACATTGCAAACACTGGTAACCTGTTTGTCCAGCACACTGTACCTGGGACATTACCATCAATATCCAAAAATCAGCTTTAGATTAAGCATAAATGCTGAGACTTTTTTAAAGGCTTTAGTTTGAGATCTGGAACAAAATGGAATGTTGAAAGTTCGGTTTATCAGCATTCCAGAACAGATGTGCGTTGCAGCCATCATCTTGTAAACAAGAGTGTGTCCCAACAAATCTACCGTGATTATTCATGTATGTATATGCATGTATTTGCCACCATTGCTGTGTTCGTTGTGTTATAAAATATGCTATATGTTTACCATCCTACTGATTTTTTAAACGGCCATGTCACCGTGTCGGCTTGATCTTTATTTGTAATAAGCCCCACCAATAGAGGTTTCATTAAACTTTGGGTTATTCTCAAACCAGCATTGGGTCAAAAAGGGACGAGCCTAGCTGTTTGGTTAAATTACCCAGAAAATTTTATATTTGAACCAACAATGGGTTAAAACAACCCAGCATGATGGGTTGCAGCATTATGGGTTGAAACAACCCAGGTTAAATTACAACCCAAGGGGCTGGGCTTGTCGCTTTTTGACTCAACGCTGGGTTGAAAATAACTCAACATGTTTTAGAGTGTGTGTAGATATAATTGGGAAACACTCCTGGGAATTCCTGGGCTGATTTTAAAACGATAACATTAGTCATTTAAATAAATAATTTTTCACAAATCTCTTTAAAATATCAATTGTTTCTTCTTGATGGCAGTAAGATTAAGTAGAGATCGAATGAAAGCTTTTTACTCTTTTGCTTCTATCCAATTTTTTGAGGTAATGACCTCATCCACATACCCTTACGAAAATCAACAATGGTTTCATTGTGGTAAAAGTGTAATAACCATGGTTTTTTGGTGTATTGATTACTTTCGACAAAACCATGGTTTTACTACCATGGTTTAACTATGGTTTTTGAAAACCAGGGTTATTTTATGGTTACCATGGTTTTACTACAGTAACCATGGTTTTTTGGTTTTAAAGGATTAGTCCATTTTCTTCCAGATAATTTACTCACCATCATGTCATCCAAAATGTTGATGTCTTTCTTTGTTCAGTCGAGAAGAAATTTTTTTTTTTGAGGAAAACATTCCAGGATTTTTCTCATTTTAATGGACTTTAATGGACCCCAACACTTAACAGTTTTAATGCAGTTTAAAATTGCAGTTTCAAAGGACTCTAAACGAAGAGAAGTTGTGGTTTAAAAGTGCATTTTTTTTATTTTTCTTGCCAAAAATGACAATCGTTTCACTAGATAAGACCCTTATGCCTCATTTGAGATCATTTAGAGTCCTTTGAAACTGCTATTTTAAACTGCACTAAAACTGTTAAGTGTTGGGGTCCATTAAAGTCCATTAAAATGAGAAAAATCCTGGAATGTTTTCATCAAATAAACATAATTTCTTCTTGACTGAACAAAGAAAGACATCAACATTTTGCATGACATGGTGGTGAGTAAATTATCTCGAATTTTATGGACTAATCCTTTAACTGTAGTAAAACCATGGTTAATTTTTGTAAGGGCAATGTCTCCTCTAGAGTATTTGAAGAAAGGTCTTGGGTTCAATCCCACGGATCACACATACTGATAACATGTACCTGTATAGACGGTTTCAACAGTAACAACATAAACAAATGCCTTTCGTGGAACAAATGTAACGTAACTTCTAGTAAACTTCGCAAAGTTAGAGTAAACATTTGTTATTAGCCACTAGTCAGACCATTAAACAAACAGTAACCGGAAGTAAAGTTACGCCCAGGGGTGCGTTTCCCTAAAGCAACCTGTTAGCAACTTACTTGGTTGGCAATGGGAAATTGCATTGCAACCAACAAAGTTGCTAACTTAGTTAGCAACGATGCTTTTGGGAAACGCACCCTAGAACTGCAAAAACACACGTGCGTCTATACACACACACGCGCAAAAAAATGCTGGGTAATTTTCAACCTAGCAGGTCAAAAAGGCAGAAACCCAACAAACAATCAATATCTTTGGTTTGAAACAACCCATCATACAATAGGTAAAATTACAACTCAACGGGTTGGGTTTGTTGATTTTTTCAGAGCGGGGTAAAAAATAACCCAACATTTACCTTGAATGCACCGCCTTGAAGTCACTTTATGTAAAAGTGTCTGCCAAACGCATATATGCAATATACTTCATCTTAATGGCGCCGTGCAATACAACCATTCTGCGGTATTAGGGCTAATATGTATGCAAAATATATGTACATATAAAACAAAGTTTTAAAATGTCCAACTGCCTGTTTGCTTTGATAATTAGCTCTGAATGTCTGCGTAAGCAAAAAAGGATCTGCTCTCAACCAACGTCAAGTTTTCTTTAAAGCCTGTGAGAATAATTTTGCCAGGCTGTAAATATGTGCTTATCGAATAAACCTGATGTCATATTTTTGTCCCAGGGCGTGCTAAAGCATTGCTCTGCGGTTCAAGCATGTTTCAACCTGCATGTTTTAACAGCTAGTGAAAATACAAGGAATCCAAGCAGAAGGAAAGATGATGATGAGTAAGTAAAACGTCTGGGCATGGGAAAAGGGTCAGTTTTGATGGTTCAGCTCAAGCCAATCTTGCAACATCTTTAGCAAACCATCTATCGTCGTCGAAGTCTTTCACTAGTCAGACCAAACCACTGGATGGATAAAACCTGTTATGACATGAAACTATGTGCATGACTATTTGTATTTCCTACACAAGCTACCCAAATAAAGTCTGAACGGGTGGATAACTCCAACACTGAATTGAAGCGCAAGGTCAATGATATATATGTATATTTCAAAATCCACAAATGATCAAGCGGTTTGTTGTCTCATAACGTCCAACCTTTATGCTGACCTCAAAGAAAACCAGACATGAAAGGAGAGAGAAAAAGTTGGTTTGAGCGTATACAGGCCCTCACGCTCCCACAGTGTTTGCACTGTAAGCACAAGAGGTGGCCTGATAACATCTTCCTAAAAGTTTCTCCAAAACACCAGCGCTTATCCCAACAACCTTTACTGTTTATTGGGAACACGCACAAAGCTGTTGGTCGTTCAAGCATGTCAATTCGGAACATCACAGAAATCCAACTGTATTCCCGTGTATTTACTTAACATTCCCCTTTTTCCTGGAGGCAGTAACTGGTCAAATGGCAATCAGGCGGTGAGCAGCCGTTACTGTGAGCAAATAGGATGTGGCTTGGATGTATACTGAATATCTCTACGAATTTCACGTCGGTTCATGGCTAAATGCTAAGAAACGCTTGAATCTAAGACCACTAAGCAGGAGAAGATAAGGGAGGATAAGTCTTGGCACGCCAAAGATTTGGTCTATATTTGCATCTCATTTACCTGAGATCCTGGTGTTTTGAGTTAAGACTGATTTGTGGGGCTGTAACTGTCAAGGCTCAATAATGAATATGGATAAAGAGAGAAAGGGAATGTTAACAATCACACATCATATCCTGGGGGAATATTTTAGACCTTAAATCCACATGTGATTGAAAAAGCAACGTTGGTTTACATTATCTGTTTGTCATAAATGTAAATTAAGCTTTTAAATGAACATTCCTCTCATGCAGGTATTGTTACAGTTTTAATTTAGCAATTATAAACCTATTTATGCTTCTGTTACTTCCTTTTTGTCATAAAATACAGTCTTCTGTAAGGTAACGTTATATGCACATACTGCATGTCATTGTTGGTATATTTAAACACACTAGAGGTTTTTTAAATTAAATTTTTGTTGTTGGATTTTAACTGGTGGACTATTATTTCACCTTAGGCTTTTGTATGGATTATCTATGAATGCATAGCTTTCAAGGGTGTCATTTATTGGGTGTTGGTTCAATTGTGTTCCTTGTAACAGAACGAACTCTTACAAATTAGATTTATGCACACAATCGTGTATGTATTTACATTTAAACACAAGAATTGAGGACACAATTTCAAACAGTTACTATAATTTTTTAAGTGCAGATACACCTTGTACCTGATTTCATAAAAGCAATTTCACTTTTTGTCTTATCTACGAATGACACAAACACAATTCGCTGCTTGCAAAAAACAACAACAACATAAAACTGTATATGTAGTTCATGTAGATTGGATGTTTCAGTGTCAATGAGTTTGTGCAGCACACATAAGCAAATATAAAGAGTCTTCAGGCACAACTTAAGTATCTGCATTAGGGTAAATAAACATTGAAGCAGGACTCTGGAAGTGTGTTGAGTGGGTGGGTGTTGGGGGAGGCGTGCTTGCCCCTGTTTACAAGTATAAACTGAAAACTCAATGATAGTATCTCCAAAGCCTTAGGTTAGTTTTACAAAGTTGGTTTTCTCATTGTTACTGTTTTACTGTGCACTTACAACACTGCCACTTGTATGTTGAAATATAATTAGTTAATTTTAATATGAAAAAATGTCTTGGACTTTGGCAATTGAATGCATGAGGTCTTTATACAGCCATACAGAATGCAAGGTTTATAGAGACAAATTATTTTTTAGGGTTAATTTATTTTAAACTGTTTTAACATTAACTTTTATTCTAAACTTTTCTAAAACAATGTTAAAATACACTGCCAATATAAGACTTAAAGATTGTTCCTATATTGACAACTACTTTTAAATGTACTCCATCCTGTTCGTATAAAGTTGAGTACGTATTACATTATTTAAATAAGAAATACATTTTAAATAACTTCAAATCCTAAACTATATTTAAAAACTGCAATGCTTTCGTTGTTCTTTGCTTTTCTGTGTTTTCTTTGTGTCTATTTTGTGTAAAGCTGTTTTGAAACAATGAACAATTATGATAAGTGCTATACGGTATAAATAAAATTAAATTGAACCGAACTGAATTGTAAACCAGTTTTGGTCTCCCTTACATCTCCCTCATCCTTTAAAATAAAATAAACAATGTTTTTTTAAAGTCTAACCATGTGTAAACAAACCACTGTTTCAATCACAAATCAGTGTTTAGCAAATAAACAGGCGATTCCCGTTTTTCTTTATGAATGTATTTCTATCGGACATGATTTGGTTTAAATTTTCTGTTCAGCACCTTTCCGGTTCTTTTTAGTTTTGACCTGAAATGGGTGTTTACTTTTGCCTGAATGGGTCTTAGTGCTAAATAAAGGGTACACAATTTTGTATCGGCAACACCTTATATTGTTATGCATATAAATCTTAGAAACTACGCGTGGTTTCTTGTAAGTAGAAAAGCAGACGTCTTGTTGCATGAAAACACAATTTACAGCAATAATATAACATTTATTGTCTCTGATCATTTGTGCCTTTAAAGCATTTTTTTGTATTTTATTTTTTACATTTAGAATTAAGAATATTGCCGCTATTTTAAAACAAAACCGCAAATTTAAAGCGCTAGATTGAATCTTTTATTCAGCTTACCTGACTGGTTTTAGTATGAGCTCATTTATTTCTTGTCACAATCAATTTATCAATTTTATATGCAGATATTCATTACAGCCTGAATTATAAAATATCTTAAGAGTAAGGTAGTAAGCCTACATAAAAATATCTTGTGTTTGAAATAATTAAGACGCACATTTGTATTGACAATTGTAAAGTAGATACAATTGTAAGCTAAATGTAAACTGGACAGTAGTTTATAAAGTGCCAGAAACCGATTTATAAAGTAAAAATGTATGTATTAAAATCGAGAAAATTATATTCGTTTAATTTTCTTATTATGTAGTCCTAAAAAAGTAAATACAAAAACCTAACTGTGATGCACCGTTAATTCTATTCTTTGTAAAGTTTTTAGGTTAAACTGGATGTACATGCAACAAGTGTCGATGAATATTAAGCTCCTCCTCTCAGGTGTAATCCAATCCAATGCCCTGTCACAGGTAAAACCGGCCCCAATTTCTCAGTATATCCAAAAAAGCGAGAAAAGCCAACAAAACCCGTTCTCATACAGGCAATTCTAACGCAGCCCTCATCCTATCCTGCAAACGTTGCTCCATAGAAGAAGAAGGATCGGATTTACAGTACCAACTAGAAAGTCCAGTTCGACCATACGAGATGTCACAGGAGCATGACAAGTAAGTTCACAACCGTACAAGTCCATAGTCTAGTACTGTGAGATGATCAACTCTAACTACCACAGAAAAGGATTGGGAGATTTATTACAAAAATTATTCGTGGAGATTTTAGGCTTCTCTTTAGAACCACTGGCAAATATTGGCTGACAACGAAACGTCTGACAGACAGACTAAAGCTGATTCCGCTACACGGATACGTTGTTTGAGATCGAGCTGTCATGTTGAAACCTGCTACGGTCACAGGTGTACCTGCACCTGCTACACGAGCCAAGCGCTTCGCGCTCTACAATTCACGCAGGCGCTTTAAATTCGTTTCTGCGCGCTCGGTTTGCTTGATTCAAAGCAGAGCCGAATTTATGTCTTATTGGGTTTAAATGCGAAATGTTTTTATTTAAGTCTGAAATTATTTATTATGAGAGACGTCATGTAAATGCATCTGTAGGAGCTGGAAAAACATCTGTTCGTTTTTAACAGGTAAAAATCTACAGTGGTGAAAACATAACCTAATCGAATAATCGCAATAATCAAAATGTGTGTTCGTTTTTTATTTTTAATAAGAAACTTACTTCTATATGTATTATTTTTATATTTTTGTTTTGTGATAAGAAAATAAATTACTGAAACACTACACCTGTTTAGGCGTTGACAATGCTCTCTCATGAACAGTGTTTAAATCTTTTGTACATGTAGCCTAAATATAGCCTGCAAATCTAAACAGAAAGTAAAGTGTTTTTCTCTGTCAGTTCACCCCTAAATAAAACATCATGCACCACAGTATATACTCAAAATATGCGTCAACTCATGTCACGAGCTTTTCCAAGAACATCCGTGCAGAATTTGTTGACGCTTTTCACCACAGTTGATGCAACGTGAGACCTTGTGTATGTGATTCCCGTAGAGAAAACGAAAACTCGTATTAGTTAGTGTTTGGAGTTTGGCTGATTTGGTCACAAACGCATCATTAGTAATTACGCGCTTGGTTGCTTCTCTTGTTTTAGATGCGGGATTGCGTGTCCGCCAGTTTTTATTGTCCCGGGATAACGGATCTATCAGGTTGCAAGGCTAACAGAAAACAGGGAGAAAGTTAAAGAATGGCACAATTCGTTATCAAATTACTCATAATCCGTTTGCGTTAAGCGAGCAAAGTTGTGTCATAGCAACTCTAAATACACTCATTCCATAATGATAGTCAGTGTTTTGTTTGGCAGTAAACGAGATGATAAAGACCACAGTCGTAATGTAGCCTTAATTATGCTTGATTTGACATACTTGACAATAGCTATCAGATAGGCATATAATTGATCATATCAGATTTAACATATATTGTCCAGGTTTTTTTTTTTTGCTATAGAAACATAATCCTTCACAAATGCAGTTTTGGAAACAAAATGTGCCTTTTGATGATGTTGTAAGCAGACATATTAACCCACCTGATCTATAATATTTCCCCTCTCCACTTTCTATGTTAAAAAGTGTAAAGAAATATTGTCTTTACAGTAGGCTATTGTAAAATATAATCACGCAAATAAACATTTTAAAACACTAGATCACACAGTATTTTCAATCTCTGTGTACCGGCTTTGTCTAGAAAATAGATGATGGTACTCATGACAATGAGGTAATTATGACAAAAAAAGGGCAAAGACCAAAACCGGTTTAGTTAATGAACTTTGTCACAGACTTGTGAAAAGAGCTCCTTCCGTCAAGACAGAGACGCTTTACTGGTCGTCTTACTGGAAGAGCCAGTGAAACACGTTGTCGAACGGGAAGCTGCGGTCTGTGCAGAGATTTGTTGTATGGGTTAGTTTGTCACAGATCTTGAAGACAATGTAAAGCCTGTCAACTCTGACGCCACCAACAATGCCAAAACATCATTCGACTGTTAATGCTCAACATCCATCAATTTTCTCCATTTGACTATTTACATGTCACCCTACTGACCAAATGAGAATGAAGATTTATTTAGTTGTTCTAGTACTGATGACTCTACCCAAAATATTCCTTGCAGTAAGCGGGCGGTGCTCGTGCTACAGAATGACCCGGCTTACAGCCAGCGGAGGCCTTTCACAAGTGAAGACGAGGCCTGGAAGTCATTCCTGGAGAATCCTCTCACAGCCGCCACCAAGGCCATGATGAGCATCAACGGAGATGAGGACAGTGCAGCAGCTCTGGGTTTGCTGTACGATTACTATAAGGTACGAATTATGGAGACAATCACTCATGAAAACAAACTTGAGCTGGTTGTTTAAAAGTGAACTGGGATAGATTTCTTTAATGGCTTTTCAATTGCTTTTTGTCGGAAAACTGGGGGTCAGACGTTTAAGTTTAATATAGCTAAAGTAATTTACTGTTTTCTACTTAAAATCACTCCACATAATGTAAAGAACAATTTGAATTTTGGCTGAGGAAGGTCATGTCAAAGATTGTAATCAATGTGAAATCAATGATTGAAATCAAACTTTGATGCACCTAATGCTCCAAAATTTGTCACATATTATTTAATAGGAGTCTGCAGGAGGTAGTGATTCTTTCAACGTGATGTCACGAGAATTCGTAAGTATTTTATGAGTTGGCTAATTCGTATAAATTTGTATGAAGCGAATCGTACAAAATGTATGATTGTTAAACAAAACAATAATGAAACCTGACCCTAACAGGAGCAAAAGCAAATCGTACAAAACGTACAAATGTAGTCGTACGAATTAGCCACCTCGTAAAATATGTACGAATTGCCACAAGACTGCGTTGATTTGTATAGCAGTTGGCTAATTTGTAAAATCCGAACTAAGTGAATCGCACAAAAATGTATGATTATTATAAAAAAATAATAATGAAACCAGATCCCTGACCCTAACATCAGAAGCGAAAGCAAAATGTACAAAAACGTACAAATGTAGTCGAATAAATTAGACTCCTCGTAAAATATGTACGAATTGCCATGAGACTGCATTGGTTTCTTTAGTAGTTGGCTAATTTATAAAAATCTGCACTAAGCGAATCACACAAAAATGTATGATTATTATAAGAAAACAATAATTAACCAGACCCCTGACCCCAACATCACAGGAGCGAAAGCAAAACGTACAAAAACATACAAATGTAGTCAAACGAATTGGCCACCTCGTAAAATATTTACGAGTCGCCATGAGACTGCGATGATTTCTTTAGCAGTTGGCTAATTTTATAAATCCGTAAAAAGTGATTGGTACGAAAATGTACGACTATTATAAAAAAACAATAATGAAACTAGACCCCAAGTTCGCAGGAGTGAAAGAAAATCGTACGAAAACGTACAAATGTAGTCGTACAAATTTGCCACCTTTGTAAAACATGTATGAATTAAGACTACGTTGGTTTTTTGAGTATTTTTATAGCAATTTATTGTGTTTTAACATCAATAATAATACGGAAAACATAAAGTGCCTTTTTCCAAGCTTTTCCTAAGTTACTGAACAAAAATGTAATCACATTACATCCACAATAACAACAACAATTACAATATTTTCTTATTGTCCTTGTTATTTGGGAAGTTTGTTTGTTTCTTTTATTGACTTTGTGTAAGTTTTCTTTCTACTTCCACAGATAAAATGAGTTAACATTTGCAGCGACGAAACCTCAACTTAGACTCTATAACCAAGTGTGCTCCCATATTAAAGTCCTACAAATGAAAAAAGTTAAAGTAGTCATATACGACATGCTTTTACTTCGCGCATCGCCGACCTGTACATTATCAGCAAAATGCCATCTAGTATGACAAATATGTTCACAGACAGATATAATGGGTCATTAAAGGTAGAGCTGATGCTATTGGATGTGGTCAGACTGACACAGGGTTTATTTACTTTCCCCAGGTGCCACGGGATAAGAGAACAATATCCCAGCCAAAGACTGACGTCCTGGGCTCTGATGTGGATCCCAACAAAAGGTGAAGCTTGCATCAAAGATGCTATAGTGAAAGCCATTTTTCCCATACTGAGATGATGAGACCCTAGTTTGCCATGATTAGTACTATACGTATTACATGTAGACCCATCAACAAAGGTCAATAAAGTCATGTCATTATGCTTGCATAATGCTTTGTTATATCGCCATACTTTTGTCTGTCTCTACAACAGGAATCTATTGACTCCTCTTCAAGACACGTCCATGCCATCAGCTGAGAACCGAATCCAGGTTTTGAAAGGAGTTCCCCTAAACATCGTACTTCCAGCGAACCAGCTCGCCCAGGACAAGAGGTCCCTTTTCCCTGCACCCGATACTACCGTGACAGTGTCCATCGCGGCCGTCCCGAACTTCCCCGTGAAGACAGAGGGTCAGTCGCACGGGTTCTCTGTCACGGTCCCCAACCCTCACTGCTCAGAGCCAGACAGCCATACGGTGGTGTTCGACCGCCAGCTCGCCCACACCCAGTTCAGTCCTAACACACAGCCTCGTACCCCAGACTCGACGTTCACAGAAACCTTCAAAGACGGGACTTCAGAAGTGAGTGCTCTGTTCGTTCTCACACTCTCCATCTCTCCTGTCTCCCACCCTCAGACAATACTTCATTTACGGGCGACATGGTTGCAAGCCCCCTCCCTATTTTTATTTGAACACGGCAAAATAGCAGCAAGCATGTCATTATACCATTGTCTCTCTTACACAATAAAGTGCTGTATTTTCCTCTCACACAATAGCTGGGACCTTTTCTTTCTCTCTCTCTTATTCTCGTTCCCTCTCTCTACCTTCTCTCTTTTTTACCCTAAAGGGAGGATTTCCTTAGAAATGATAGTACCACAAAACCTTACACACAAACAGGGTGAGCCGTTTGTTTTTGCTTTGGCTCAGCAATCAGCTTTCTCTCGTGGACTGAAAGCGCGGCGGTGCGGTGGTTGTTTGCGCTAAAGCCAGGCCCTCATGCCCCTCTTTTGTCCTCTACAGGTGTTCTCGTTCCCAGGAGATCTCCAGTTACGCATGGCCTCCATCACGCCGGAGGACTACGGCGCTTTTGACACGGTGTCTGGGTAAGTGGACGTCCTTTGATGGATCTCCTGGGAGTTTGCAATTACATCATCTGCATGTGACAATGAACAAACTGTTCAAATAGAAGCATTGCGACTAGCGCTCGTGGCCTTTGAGTATCTGAAAGTCAAACTACAGTACAACAAATATAAACTGCCATTTCCTTATAAATGCAAACAGGGAAATTGTAACGCGTGTGTATTTGTTTTGTGATGAGTGTTAGCACAAATAGAGCATGAATTAAGGACTCTTTTTTTTGTATGATCAACAGTAACAATTTCGAGTATACGTTAGAGGCCTCCAAGTCCCTCAGACAGAAGTCTGGCGATGGCACAATGACGTACCTCAACAAGGGCCAGTTTTACCCCATCACCCTTAGGGAAACCGATAATGGAAAACTGCTGCATGGCCCCATCTGTAAAGTCAGGGTAAGATGAGTGTATTTGTTTTTGGGGTTTTTGTACTTGCATGTATTTGCAAGACAGTTCTCCAGAACAGTTGATCCTGATTGGTCAGTAACAACATCCCCCAGTCTTATATTCATTATGCTGTGTTCATACCAAACGCAAATACAGCGTAAAATTTGCATCTACAGCGTCTAGAATGCATTCAAAATAGACGCGAAATAGTCGCGCATAAACAGCAAGCGTTTGAAGCGAGATTGCGAAAATCCGCTTCTTGTGGGAGGGGAAAGGAGTGACTTTGGGCTCCTGGTTAACGTGGCGGGAATTGACGCCAAACTTCAAATTTTTCAACTCGGGTGTCAGACGCAATTCTGTATACCGCACCTCGCTAAACGTCTCATTCGCGCTGCGAGACCTCTAGACACGCATAAACGCATCATTACAGGGACTTAACATTGAAATAATTAGCAACAGACGCTCTATTCGCGTTTGGTGTGAACGCAGCATTAGTCATTACACTGTAAAAAGTTGGATCAACTTAAAAAATTTCTTCAATTGATAACACCTAAAAAGTATGTTTATTCGACTTATATGTTTAAGTTAAAAATAATTTAAGTTAAAAAATGTAAGTTAAAAAAACTTTTTAGATGTGAAGTTGATCCATCTTTTTACTTTTTACAGTGTACTGCATATCTGAAGTGATCCAGGCTAATTTACCAGTTATACACATATAACTGTTAAATTTTATCATATCAACATATTTTATGTTAGTTTAACTTAACAAATTAAGTTAAACAATTGCAACTTGTTTTTCTACATTTTTCTAATACAAGTCAAAACTTGTAAAAGTATGTTGAATTGACTTGCAAAATTAAGCTGTTTAAACTTCACGCTGCATTTAAAAATGCACATTTTATGTAGGTTAACAACTCAAAAACATTTTAAATCATTTTAAAGATATGAGAAATGGTCTAGATGTGAGATTATAAGTATACAGTAGCATACTCTGTAGACTGTGCAAACATCCGTTTTAAGTGTGCATGGTCAAAAAAATTGTCATAAATGGTCCCCACTGGGGCACTGCCCTTTAAAAAAGTCCTATATATCCCTCTGAGGTAGTAATATGCACTCTTTAGGTTCAATTTTGGGAAAGGTACTGCCCCAGTGACAGCTAGGGACCATTTTCTTACAGTTTTTACAGTTTTATGAAATTCAAGTAGGAAATAAAATCATGTTGTTTTACAGAGTGTTGTGATGGTAGTGTTCGGAGAAGAGAAAAGCAGAGACGACCAACTCAAGCACTGGAAATATTGGCACTCGAGACAACACACAGCCAAGCAGAGATGTATTGATATCGGTGAGGACCTCTTAAGCATCTTCAGTCTTTGATCGGTCACACTGTCGTTGTGTTTGCTTTTCTGGGTAGTTCAGGGTGGAGTACAGATAGACTGTATCCACTGTACATGTACACAGTGGGGGCTGCAGGTGGGGACTGGACAATAGATCAGACTTGACTGAAAGATGGGAACGCCAATTGTACTCTAAGGTCCACGTTAAACACATCAAAGATGAGTCCTGTAAAGCATAAAGGGTACACAGCATTATCTTGCTTTCAATGAAAGGTGACCTCTAAAGGGAAGAGATTTTCATTCAATTTTCATTATTTTTTTGTAAAGCACATTGTTACACAGAAGTTTTATAGAAATATTTCGATGTGATGTGAGAAATTGTATAAAACATATTGCTGCACTGCAAAAAATGATTTTCAAGAAAAAAATTCTTAGTATTTTTGACTTGTTTTCAGTAAAAATATCTAAAAATCCTTAAAGCGTAACTAAACCCCTGGTCAGAGCCTGACTCCACCCACTGCAATATTTGAAAAATGCAAGAAAAGTGGGCAGATCCCAACGGAGATAGAGGGGACGAACTAAGTGTGTGTTGAGATCGTAACAAGGGCGTGGTGAGCTTGAACCTGCTTACGTCACGAGTCATTTCTTGGACCCAACATCCAATAGGAAAATTCAACTGCAGTAGCCACCGTTCAACCTGAAGAGGGCAGCACTCAGACGTTTTTACACCATATATTGTAGTATTGAAACACTTTATATCCAAATGTCAAAAAACTTACTAAAATCAATGAACAGCACTAATAAAGCCTCATTCTTACAGATCATTAACTAAAAAAAGTTGGTTTGGGGTTTAGTTACTCTTTAAATTAAGATGCTTTTTCTTGATGAGCCAAACAACCCAAGAAAATAAGTCTAGTTTTTAGACCAAAAATATCACATTTAAGTGATTTTGTGCATAAATCAAGCAAAAAAATCTGCCAATGGGGTAAGCAAAAAATCTTGAACATTTTTCTTAAACAGTAAATTCAAGAAAAATGTGCTTACCCCATTGGCAGATTCTTTTGCTTGTTTTATGCACAAAATCACTTAAATTTGATATATTTGGTCTAAAAACTAGACTTATTTTCTTGGGTTGTTTTGCTCATCAATAAAAATCATCTTAATTTAAGAATTATTAGATATTTTTACTGAAAACAAGAATAAAAAACTAAAACATTTTTTCTTGAAAATCATTTTTTGCAGTATGGCTAGATTAAGCTATTTCTTATTCACCATCCAATTTAACTCATCACTAAATTGGATAGTTCACCCCCCCCAAAAAAAAACAATTATCCCGTCATCACTTACTAAGCAATCTGCTTGTTTTAAGCACAAATTCGCTTAAATTTTATATATTTTTTCTAAAAACGACACTTATTTTCCTAGGTCATTTTTGCTCATCAAGAAAATACATCTTAACTTAAGAATTTGTAGATAATTTTACTAAAAACAAGACAAAAATACTAAGTAAGAAAATAATTTTTTGCAGTGTGGTAAACACACAATTGACGGTACCCATTGACTTCCATAGTATTTACTTTTTGTGCTATGGAAATCAATGGGTGCCATCAACTGTGTGCTTACTGTACCATCATTTATCAAAATATCTTCTTTTCTGTTCAAAAGAAATTTTAAGGTAAATTATGACAGAATTTTCATTTTCTGTCATCATTAAACAAAATCAAAACTTTGTATTTGCCATAGAAATAATGTCAAATATTTAAACATATTAATTTAAATCAAAAGGACTTTAAGAGTCCATCCTAATTCAGTGTGACCAACCTATGATCTGTGACTGTTCATATAAACCATTTAGCTTTCATTTTTTTAGTTGCTTTTATTTAAAATACTCAATACAATTCAATTGCGGTCATAAAACCACTCTACCTGTCAAATGGCTATGATTATATAATAAAGGCATTATTCTCTTCCCAATTTATCTCTTCTCTCACAAATTAAACACCGTTATCCTTTCTTGTCTCCCACAGCGGACTACAAAGAAAGTTTCAACACCATCAGTAATATTGAAGAGATTTCATACAACGCCATTTCATTCACATGGGACATCAACGAGGAAGCAAAGGTAATTTTGGACATTATGAGATATATGGAATACGAGCAAAAAAATTGGTTTTCTGTGAAAATAAATACATAAATGATCACCAAAACATGTTTTAAAAATATTGCTCAGATTTCTCGGTATGTAGTTTGGTATGTTGTACGTAGAAAAAAAAGCTTAAAATAGACATGACCATAACTAAAGTAGAGGTTTACTCTTAAAATAGACTCAATACTAAACTCTTTGATTTCACAAACAAAGCGTCTATTCAGGCAAAACAAACCTTTACATATAAGGTGTCACAAAAATTCTAAGGAAGGGTCTTTCCAAGATTGTTTTCCCAGCCATTATTTACCATCCTCAAACAACAGGTTTCAACTTTAAACCTTTGTGTTGAGGTGAAGATGTTGGACTGATGGAGATATTTGGTGCCTCCTTAAATGATGTGAACTTTGTGGCGTACGTGCAGATGTAAGGCTGATGATTTTTTTCGGACCATTAGGGCCTGTCAACACTATTGTTGCTTAATTGATGCATTTATGGGGAGACGTTTAGGTGACGCACCCAGCGCTGGCGGTAAGAATGAGGAAACACTGCTGTTGGGGGAGCAGTGAGGTCTGACACATGATGGAATCTCGTTTGACGGGTGTGTCAGGATTGGTCAGGTTAAACCCATCACTAAGTGACAAACAGATTTTAAGGCAAATCCCTTGCCTCTGATTACACACATGAAAAACTAAGATACTATAGTTTGTTAACCTTACTATAGTAAATATTAAAGTATATTAAAGCATTTATTATGGTTTATCAATGCACTATAGTAATGAGTGTGGTAATAAGTGTAGTAATTACACCCAGAACAAATGTGTTAAAACATTGTCCCAGAATCCACCCATCTCTATGTTATTATTGAAACAACACATTTTGTGTTACTGTTAACACAACTTGTGTAATTTTTAACACAAAATGACACATAATGTGTTAAAAGCTTAACGCACAAAATGTGTAAAAAATTAACACGTCCTTTCTAAGAGAGTACAATAATATACTACAGTATACTGCAATTTACTACCATTTACTATAGTAAATACGAGTAAATAATAAACTACAGATATTTTAATGTGGGTAAAGTTTCCAGTCTAGTTTGTTATATTGTTGTTGACATCTATAGGCTACTATATTTAAAAGTTTTTGGTAAAAAAGGTCACATTTTATTAAGTATCAAAAAATATTTTTAACTTTTTGCATAGTTTATGTGTGCATTCAAAGGGAAAAAATGGTCCCAAATAAGCCAATGCGTAATCGAATCACGCTGATATTGTCCTATTAGTCATAATAAAGTAAATGATTACTAGTTTTAAATAAATAAACTGGGATTTTTTGCAGTGAGCCTGAGTATTATGCTAAAACCAGGATGCAGATCATAAGATAGGCCCGCGCTGTAGGATACTCATCCGTGTGCACAGTGTACCGTGTGCTGTATGTTTGCTGTGTGAACATGGGTAGGTGTGGTTACAATTGTGTGAGCATAACAGAGAGAGAGAGAGAGAGAGAGAGAGAGAGAGAGAGAGAGAGAGAGAGAGAGAGAGAGAGAGAGCAAGAAGGGATAGGTCGGAATGATTAGCAAGCCTTTGTCGTCCCCAAGTGGACGTTTTAAAAGATCACAGGCTTTGAGCCTATTCTTGTGCAAATATTTGTTTGTAATTCTTATTTTCATTTTAATCTAGGCACTTTGTTAACAATTTTGTATATTATATGGTAGTGTTGTAGTTCTTGAGACCACTTTTTAGAGGTCTGGTCTCGTCTTGGAATCGATAACATTTTCTTGAATTTAGTGTTTAAGAAAAATATTTTTTTGCTTGTTTTACGCACAAAATCACTGTTTTTTTTGTCTAAAAACTAGACTTATTTTCTTTGGTAGTTTTGCATATCAAGAAAAAGCATCTTAATTTAAGAATTTTTAGATATTTTTACTGAAAACAAGACAAAAATATTTTTTTTGCAGTGCACATCACAAATTTATTTTTTATCATTAATTTTATGCAGTTTATTCAGGTTTAGCATATGATGTTGGCATTGTTTAAGTTTCTCCCAATGACAGTTTTTCTAATGTTATTACTAAAAACACCTGCATTGTGTTAAGTGGATGGCAAGCCATGGAAAGACAGTTCAGAATTAATGGTTAAGTTGATTTCAGCTCTTTAGTGTGTGTTCACTTTTATTTGCTTAGACAAAGATAAATTCCCATATATCTGCAATGCCTTTGATTATTTTATCAACTTCTCTGATGGCACACACACACACACACGCACGCACACACACAGACAAGAAGTGTCTAATCATATGCATATTCCACATCTTATCGTAAGTGTTTTAATGCAGTGACTTGCAATGGTCTTGGTCTTGACTCGGTCTCGACCCTTTAAAGTCTTGGTCTTATCTCGGTCTCGGCCTGTGTTGGTCTTGGTCATGACTTGGTCTCGGTTTAGGTGGTCTTGACTACAACACTATTATACGGGATGCAATGGGTGTACTGTCATTACAAGTTGCACAACTGAATGTGCACTGAATTAAGTTGTGGTAAATTTGTTATTGTGGTGAAGTGGAATAAATAAAAAAGTTGATCAAGAGCTGTGTAAACAAACGATTGTGTGTTTGCTTTTATATTCAAAATGGTTGTACTGTAAATAGTACAAACTCCAAATAATAATTATCATTAATTACAATTATTACCAACACGAGTGTGTAGTGCACCATGCAGAATTTAATAAAGCGCAGCCATTTTTGCTGAATTTAAATTTAAGGAAGCAGAATTTAACTGGAATGAAAAATATTGTTGTATTAGCGTTTAAATAATAGCAATAATAATAATTACAACAATAATAATAATAATACAATAATAATAATAATAACAATATAATAATAATAATAATAATAATTATTATTATTATTATTATTATTATTAGTAGTAGTAGTAGTATTTTAGTAATATTTTCTTGTCAATTTCAATTCATTTCAAATTCTAATGAATTGATTTTCAATACTGATATGTTGCTCAAGCATGCTACACTGACTGTACAAACATGCATACTTTAGGCTGAACAGTTTATGTGCAATGTAAGTCTATTATACATACAAAAGGGGGCGGCATAGGCAAAAGATAACAATACTTGTGCTCGAGCAAAAATTCTTGTAGCACACTTGACAGAGCATAACCTTAGCAGTGCAAACGTCTTGGGTTCAATTCCCAGGGAATGCATGTTGATAAAAAATATCCTGAAGCACTGCAAGTTCCTTTGGATAAAAGCATCTGCCAAATTCCTAAATGTACTTATTTTACCTCTTGCATTGGAACACAATTTATGAGCATTATTCCCTAAATGAATGCAGAGATAAAAACAGATTATTTTCCCCTCCAGATCTTCATCTCTGTGAACTGTCTAAGTACAGACTTCTCCTCTCAGAAGGGAGTGAAGGGCCTGCCCCTCAACCTCCAGATCGACACCTACAGCTACAACAACCGTAGTAACAAGCCCATCCACCGCGCATACTGCCAGATTAAGGTCTTCTGCGATAAGGGCGCCGAACGCAAGATCCGTGACGAGGAGAGGAAACAATCCCGCAGGAAGGGCAAGTGTCCCGAAGTCAACCCCCCTTTAGGAAACTGTAAGCACTGCTTCAGATCTTAACTGATGGCATGGTGCTTCTCTGCAGATACATTGTAAAAAGTCTAAAGATCCGGAGAGACCCGAATAGGTTTTCACTGTATCTTTGCTATGTTTCTTCACAGTTGGTGCGGACGTTAAGGTGCCACTCCTGCATAAGCGAAGTGACATCACCATCTTTAAAACAATGACTGACTTTGAGACACAGCCGGTGCTCTTTATACCCGACATCCACTTTTCCACTTTCCAACGTCATGTGAGTAGCAGGTTTCACATTTAAATTAGCAAATGTATAGTAAATTATTATTATTATTGTGTTTCTGTAGATCAATTGGTAGAGCATCGTGTTAAGGCTGTGGGTTCGTGTATTACATTGTGAAAATTAAATGGGTAAAATGATCTTTAATTGTTTAAATGAAGCTACAATCAGATGTTGTGCAAATAGTGACAGAAGCCTCTTTAAATACAGCTTTTTTAGGTCATACTTATTCTCCAGATATGCAGCTCAGTGAACACATTATGCTGAGCACGTTGCACAAAAAATGATAAAATAAGAAAATAAGAACAGTTATTGCCAATGTTTTCCTGGATTAGTGTTTAGCAGACACTTTGCATGTAAAACATCTCATTAATTTGCATGGCTTTTCTACACCCTTTCTAAAAGTACAGCTTTGCACCTAAAGAGTTCAAACTAGTATCTCAAAGGTACATACTGGTACCAAATTTTATTCCTAATGGTACATATTAGGACCTTTTTAAGGGGCACTACCAGCATGGGAACATATTTTGACCATACAGTGTATGTGCTTTGCC
Source organism: Paramisgurnus dabryanus (assembly GCF_030506205.2). NCBI lineage: Eukaryota > Metazoa > Chordata > Actinopteri > Cypriniformes > Cobitidae > Paramisgurnus > Paramisgurnus dabryanus. The sequence continues at coordinate 28,684,782 of NC_133353.1, forward strand.
GTGATGATGATAGCTTAATTTGTGACCTCGGCTCCTGGATCACTCTTGCCCGGAAAATAAACCGGCAACCTTTGCATTAGCAGCCTGGAATCTTATCTATAGTTAGACTCAGCTCAGACCTTGTTGAACTCGCTAAGAGGAATCTTATCGAAACTGGCATATAAATGTAGGCTACATGTATTATAGGAATTTACAAAGTGGTATTTTCAGACTTCTGTAAATCATTTGATTATGATATGTTTAGATAATGATTCGAAATAAAATTTCTGATATGAAGTCAGACTTTCTGGTAAACAGTACATCTGGTAAACAAACATCATAGGTTTGCATGAGGTGATAAAATGTACATTGTTTGCAAATTGCTCATGTATGTCCCCAGTTTAAGTGCTCCTCAGTGGTCAGACATGAACAGTAGGTGAACACGCATGCTGATAAAGAAATTACTGTTTTTGTAATGCACTTTTTGGATTAAAGGGACACTCCACTTTTTTGAAAATATGCTCATTTTCCAGCTCCCCTAGAGTTAAAGCAACACTATGTAGTTTCCATGAAAAAATGACTTAGAGCTCCCCCATGTGGTTGAAAAGCGCAACAGTGCCTGGTATCAGACACTCTTCTGCAGCCAGGGGGAGGGGCGGGGCTGTGTTTCCTACCCTCCACCGCCACTTTCAGAGTGTGCTTGTAGCAGCTAGGAGGCTGCTCAGGTTGCAGCAACCGTACAATTTGTCCAGTTAAAAGTTGTTCTATCACTGAAATAATTTTAGAGACATTATTTAAAGGTAAAAAAAACTACATAGTGTTGCTTTAAAGGCGTTCGAAGCGAATCTACGAGACGTTAGTTTTTGTTGACGTTTGAATTGTTTTCAAACAGACGGAGCGTAGCTAACTCCTCCCCCTCCCCCTCCCTTCCGTGCTTTCATGAACGCGCCCAACCCCCACCCCAAAATCCTTTTTGTCGTTTATTGGCTGGAACACTTTGTTTTATTTTGTGATGCTAGGTTTGGCCACTATGTTGTGTTATTGCCATTTGTGAAGCCTGAGCTGTCTACAGAGATCTCGTTTTTTTACAGTTTGATCAGCGGACAGGCAGCAAGCAGATAGTGAGGAGATGTTTGCTGTATGTAACAAAAAATGTTTTATGGTCTAAAACGCGTCAATTCGCTTAGAGCGCCTTTAAACGATTTTTGCCGTTTTGGAATCCATTCAGCTGATCTCTGGGTCTGGCGGTACCATTTTTAGTATAGCTTAGCATAATCCATTGAATCGGATTAGACCATTAGCATTGTGTCAAAAATAATCAGTTTCGATAATTTTTTTATATTACGCAGTGCCAGAAAATAGTCCACTGCTATTGAAAGTTACCAAGGGGACTATTTTTCGGCGCTGCATAATATCATTGCGCCTCCTGCAGCCATGTTACAGCAGCAAAGTCCTTGATTATTACGCCAGAATGAGAGTATAGTTCCTAGCCATATCTGCCTAGAAAATCGCAACTTTTAATTTTCTGTCGGTCTTTGTACACGATGTAACTACAGAAGAGTCAAGTTTAAAATAGGTAAAATATCCAAACACTTTTTGGTTATTTTTTAACGCAATGCTAATGGTCTAATCAGATTCAATAAATTGTGCTAAGCTATGCTAAAAGTGGTATCGCCAGACCCTGAGATCAGCTGAATGGATTTCAAAAAGGTAAAAATCGAATGTTTAACTCTAGGGGAGCTGGAAAATGAGCATATTTTCAGTAGAGTGGAGTGTCCATTTAAAGCCTTTGCAAAATGTATAAATATAATATAATTAAAAGAATCTACAAAATGTATTAAAGTAAGAATTTGATAAGTTCAGATGCAAAAGCCACTAAACGACACCTCATTTAATACTTTTGCATCAAATCCCACCCTCAGGGCATTCAGAACTACCAATTTTTTAGGCAGAATCCATAACGGGTGAGATAAAAAAAAATGCTAATTAACAAAGAAATCTTTGAACTCTTAATTTGTAATCTTTATTTTAATAGTTAACATAATAATGTTTATAATGTAGAAGCATTTCTACAATCCCCTATTGCTATTTGCATATGCATGAGACCTTGGCATAACATCGTACTGACATAATTATTTAGCGCTCTTTCTCGCATGTGTGAGTTCGGGCTAGTGAAACATTTCACAGTACAAGCAGATTGTTGTTGGGTCACGCTGACCATAATGATCTGCCAGCTGGAAGGAATAAAGTGATTTCCTACTGTTCAAAAATCTGGCATTTATGACATGGGTTTGGCTGTTATCACATAACACACAGGATTCTGGGCAAGATAACACATTTAAAACCCATATGTTGTCTTAATAAATCAAAACATTAATTACGTGTTGGTTTCTTTGCATGAAGTGATTTGTTCATTTGTGCATTTATCCAGAGTGATGACAAATTTGATCAGATTGTATTTCCGCTCAGTGTATCAAAAACAAGTACCCTTAGCATTGCCACAGTACCAGTTGGACTGCACGAACACCACCTGTCAATGACTCACATGTCTTTAAACCGCAAGCTTCCAAGATCTTGGAGTTCTTTCAAATAAGTGCATTTCTAGGTAGAACCCTTGGTTTAACTTCACCCTCCACCTTTGATTCACAAACTTGATCATGAAATCACATGACTCAATTCTGCAGGACAGCAGATGCTCGACGCGTGCTTAAAAACGACCTTTGATCGTCCTCAATCGTGTGGCATTGAAAACCAAAGTATGTCTACTTCCAAAAATAAACCACCTGGATATTTACCTTTCACTAAAATCACAAAAAAAGAACACAGAACGTGAACTCTGACATACTAATCCAGAGTCTCCAAAGAAGCCAGATAAGTTCAGCTTTTAAAGGGATAGTTCACCCAAAAATAATAAAAATCCTCTCATTTACTCACCCTTGTGTTATTACAAACCTGTATACATTTCTTTGTTCTGATGAACATAAAGAAAGATATTTTGAGCAATGTTTGAGGCCCCATTGACTTCTATAGTAGGAAAAAAGAATCATATGTAAGTGAATGGTGCTTATGATTAGTTTGGTTACAAACATTCCTCAAAATATATTTATGTGTTCATTAGAACAAAGTAATTTATACAGGTTTGTAACAACATGCATGCGAGTAAATGATGAGAAAATTTTTGGTAAACTATCCGTTTAATGTTCTTGCAGCTCAATTGCATTCACAGTGCAAACTTCATGGGTTCAAACACATATAAAAATGAAGGTTGAGTGCTCTAAAAGTCACAGCCAAATGCATAAAAGTCTTTTTTCTATCCGTTCGTGCAAAGGACTTCAGCCTTTGTTTATTTGTGTCCAGAATAAATGGTCTGTTTATGCTGTTTATGAAGGTCTATGGCTTTTATACTGAGTGTACATGCAGGGAAAAAATTTATATATGAGGAAATCATAAATCAAGTGGATTAAACATGTTTAATCATGTTAATCCGAATTCTTTAACTAGCTAAAAAAAGTACTAAATAATTGTATAGGTGGCTTGCACAAAACAAGTGGACATGTCATATGTGTGAATAACTTTTTATAGCACCTTCATTTTTAAGAGTTTAGGTGTAAGTGTAATATTGAGTCACATTGTGTTTTGGATCTGTGCAGCTGAAATTATTGATGGGAATTTAGCTTATTCACCGTATCCCCCAGAGTTAGATAAGTCCATACATAGCTTTCTCATCGCCGTACGTCCTATAACTCTGTCTGACGCAGCCCTTGCTATCTTAGCTTAGCTTAGCACACAGACTGGAATTGAATGGCTCCAGCTAGCATACTGCTCCCAATGGCTCCAGCTAGCATACTGCTCCCAATGACAAGTGACAAAATAACGCGAACATTTTCCTATTTATATGTTTTGATTTTTATAGTCACACCGTGTACAAATAACAAGGTCATATGAGACACAGCCATCTTTTAACAGTATCCATACTGGGAACTATATTCTCAGAAGGCGAAGCACTGCTACTTGGGCGGAGTGATTTGCACAACTATGACCGAACTCTCTGCTCCTCACCAGGGGCTTATCGGGTGCTGCGAGTAAATCACTCCGCCCAAGTAGCAGTGCTTTGCCTTCTGAGAATATAGTTCCCCCCACATGGAAAAAACATATATAAACATATATGTTTTGATATAGGTTTTACATATATGTGACATATATAAAATTGGCAGTTTTCCTATATTATATGTACATATATGTTAACCTATATATTGGTAAAATTATTAAAATCTGTAGCTGCTAATAAATTAAACATAAATAAAGGTCCAACCAATGACAGTCTGCACCTGCAGGAGCCGGGATTCAAACCTCCAACCTTCCGATCACCAAAAAAAATGCAATCCCACGTGCCACTGCTGGGATTCGAACACCCAACCTTCCGATCATTAGAGATCTCACTCTACCATCTGCGCTACTGTCGCTGTTAAATAACACTGAACAGTAGCTGTTAAATTAAACCATTTTGTTATACATGTCCTAGACAGATCTTGTAAATGTTTTAAATGTGCAGACATCATAACTTTATTTAATAATTCACATAATTTATGGCCTGTATATGCACATATATGCACCTCAATTTTGCATATATGCAGCATATATATTATCATATATGGGCATATATGCTGTATATGTGCAGCATATATGTGCATATTAGCTGCATATAGGTTTCATATATGTGCATATATGCTGTATATATGTGCATATATGCTGTATATGTGCTGCATATATGTCCATATTAGCTGCATATATGTTTCATATATGCGCATATATGCTGTATATATGCAGCATATATGTGCATATAAGCTGCATATAGGTTTCATATATGCACATATATCCACATATATGGTTAAAAGATGGCTGTGTCTCTTTTAACCATGTTATTTGTACACGGTGTGACTATACAAATCACAACACATAAATAGAAAAATACTGGCGTTATTTGGTCACTTATTGGGAGCATTATGCTAGCTGGAGCCATTCACTTCCAGTCTTTGTGCTAAGCTAAGCTAGCGGGGGCTATGTCAGACAGAGTTATGGCACGCACAGAGATGAGAAACTGTATGTATGGACTTATCTTACTCTGGGGGATACAGTGAATAAGCTAAATTTCCAAAATGTGGGCATGTTCCTTTAACTCTAAAACATGCAGGACATTTGTTAAATAATACTAGATGACTGTTAAAAATTCACTAGAATATTTGTTAATATTTCTTCATGTCTTCTCATTACAGCCTTTTTCTCCTGAAGACACAGAGGAGGGGTAAGAATGCCTTTCTGTGTCTTTTGTCCAATCTGTTCCTATTTGTGTAAGCAATCCATGTTTAAAAACGGAGGGGAGGGAACATTTTAGAGCAAATCAGCCTTTGGAACTCTTCTCCATGTGTAACATTTCCGGGAAACACGCAGGTGCTGTTAGTGTTATTGGTTATGATGTATTTGTTAACGCCTTAATACACTATGGGACAGATGCTTTCTTAGAAATTATGCAGATCTAATGAATGCCTCTTCTCGAGCTCACTCTCTTTTTGAATGTTCCTCAGGTCAGGGATGAAGAGATTAACTTATGCTGAGGAAGAGTTTGGAACGCCTCCTAATAAGCTCGCGAGGATGGATGAACCAAAAAGAGGTGTGTTTTAACTGGAACTAAGTTGTTTATTCATTGTCCCTGCTCTGGATGAGACACAATCTAGTGTGTGTGTAGGTGTGTGTGTGTTTGTTTACTTCAGTTTTGTTGGCAATGTAGTATCGGCACCGTCATGATGCAATGGTACTTGGTCACTTTTGAATAACCACACACAAAAACAGACTAATTCAAAACACATTGGGTCCGATTTGTAATACACAAGCAGAAAGATTTCTGTTTAAATTGTGTTTAAGCAATTTTACACTTGAATTTTTCCATTGAGCTCACTGATAATAATTTATGGCTGACCTCAAGTCTTTTAAAGAGCACTTATTTCATTGCTAAAAACGTTATTTTGTGTATTTGGTCTAATACAATGTGTTTGCGTGATTTATGGTTAAAAAACACATTATTTTCCACATACCATACATTTTTCACTATCTACTAAGATTTCACTATCTTCCTGAAATGCACGGATTCGAAAAGCTCTGTGTCCCTGATTGGCCAGCTAATCTGTACGTTGTGATTGGCCTGAATACCTCTGACATCAGCCGGAAATGTGACGCTCCTTACCATGTTTTAAAGATTCGCTCACAATGCAATGCTGACAGGAGTTAACTTAAAGGCAGTGAGTCCGAAGCGGGAGGAATTATGATAATGTCGGTCTTGTCTACATCATCAATTCTAGGAAGTAAACGGTTGCCTACAATCCGTGTGTTTGTTGTAGTCCAAGAAAAGAGATTTACGTTGGAGACGATACGATAATTTGCGTCATCGTTTACTTTGGGGTTTGTACCTTTTGCATATCGTAAACTTGTACTAATAAACACTTACACACCAAAGGAAATGTTAAATTGTGAATCGGACCTTTGGTAATCTTTAAACATGCATATCGATAACCAAAGTATTTCATGCTAAACATAGACATAAGTGTCAAAGAGCAGTTGGATGTGTGACAGAGTATTTCTGTGCTGAATGCACTTCACCAGGGTTCGTTTACGTTTCGGAAAGTTTTTTTTCGAACATAAAAGATTCAAACGTAACAAATTTGCTTTATTTCTTTTATGGTTAATTTCAGTGCAGGAAGTACAGTGGAAGTCCATATATGGACACTTTAACCGGAATAGCGCATGTAACACAGCAAACAAGAGCTGACACGAAGTCAACTTCACAAAAAAGTGTGTTGTTGTTTGTGAGGGAAATTTTAACTTATTCAGCTTCCAAAAGAACCCAACCTTATGGAAACAAAAACTTTAATTTGTTTATCCAGAGAAGCAGCGTATTTATGCGTGTGTGTTTGTTTAACGCTGGATTTCATTGTCATGAGTCGCAGGCGGTAAGTAAAACTGCATCAAATGTGTTTTGTGGGCAAGCGGCGTGTAAGTGCATACAATGTAAACAACACAAACTTGTAGTGAATCATAAGTTATCCAGAGATAGTGGGATAATGTTTTGTGTGTGTTGCATGCTCGTGACTCCAGGAGCTCGGGTTTATTCGGAAAAGAATCGGTACAGCTGATCTGTCTCTTATAAAACTGATAAAACTAAAGATTCTTTGGATTTATGAATGATGTAATACTACTCCGTACTCAAAATTAACATGAGATAAGCAGAAGCATTGTGTTTTATGTTACCTTTAATCAGCATTGTTGCTTAACAATGATTGTTGTGCTTGCAACATAAGTCATGGGTTCGATCTCCGAAGAAAACATATACTGATAAAAAAGGAAAGCTGGAATACAATGTAAAGGGGGTTGCACACTGGACACGCAGATCAGCGCCGCGCGGTTCTAAAAAAAAAATTGATCACATTGTTTTCTATGAGTACACGCACACCGGCGTTGACAGGTGCCGCCTGTCCTCGGCGCCCTGCTACGACTCAGGAAGTTGCTTAAATCCCTGCCACGCCACAGAGCGCCACTCACATAGTTTAACATTAAATAACATCATATTTGTCCCAAATCATTAGCGATTAACATTGGCTGCTAACGTATATTTTGCATTTTGAATTATACACTATCTGAATAAGCTTGCACTATTTAATGTGTACTTCTGGTGTACGATACCTCCGAGTTGTCCTATATGCGACTCAACGCGGTGCGGCACTAAGCTGTGCATCTGGTTTGCGACCCCCTTAAGCCATGTAAGTGGATAAAAGCATCTCTGAAATGTTAACTCTCCTTTACAAAACATATAGAGAAACAAAACATTATGGCCGAAGTATTGTCCATGTGTGGAATGCTTACTTTCGCATGCAAGTAAAAAAACTGACTCCGGCTTTAGTATGATATAGTGATATGCACGGTCGAGATGTCCAGTTGCAGGTCATTGAAAATTGCAAGTCCTCCCGCATCCTGATGAGTTTTACAGCTGTATTGATGTTTGTGTGTATTAAGCCAGAAGTCTTGCCAAAGGCAAGGCAACACATCAGGTTTGGAGTAGGATATGATATGTGTAATCTGTGTACTTTGGACTCTCCACATCGCGGAACCTCTTTTCCTCTGCAGTATAAGCTCAGTGTTCCCAGTAAGGGATTGGGAGGGTGCCCAGTCCCCCAAAGGTTTCTGGGTGAAAGGGGATCGGGGTGTGGGGTCGCACCGGTGTTTATAGACATGGCAGCGAACCTGACCGAAGGGAACAGCATGTGAGGGACAAAGTCGCTCAAAGTATGTGTTGCAGAAGAGATCAAATGCACGTCCACCACACAAAGCTTTGGCAGTGGATAAGTTTGACTTGACATTCTGGTAAATGGTGTGTTTTGGTTTGCGGAGAAAAACCGGGGGTGCATCTGCATGAGCGATCACAGCTGACCACATTTCTCTTTTTGCAGTTTTGCTGTATGTGCGTAAGGAGACGGAAGAAGTGTTTGATGCCCTCATGTTAAAGACTCCTACACTGAAAGGCCTGGTGGAGGCGGTAAGTTTAGTTCTTTCCAAAAAGTGCACAAAAATATTCACTTTTAAAGGGATAGATCACTTTAAAAGGAAAATTCTGTCAGAATTTACGCATCCTCATGTTGTTCCAAACCTGTATGAATTAATTTTTTCTGATGAACACAAAAGAAGATATTTTGAGAAATGATGGTAAACACACAGCAGATAGTGACCATTGACTACCATAGTAGGAACAAATATATTGTGGAAGTATTGTGATAAATGATGAAGAAAATATTTTGATAAATGATGTTAAGCACACAGTTGACGGTACCCATTAAATTCCATCATATGTTTTTATTCCTACTATTGAAGTCAATGGTCACTATATGCTGTGTGTTTACTGCGGCTGTTGGGTTGGAAGTCCCACCTCTTTCTTAAAGGAAAACACCACCGTTTTTCAATATTTTACTATGTTCTTACCTCAACTTAGACAAATTAATACATACCTACCTTTTTAAATGCGTGCACTTTGATCTTTTTACAGCACCTCGTGAATGTGTTAGCATTTAGCCTATCCCCATTCATCCCTTAGGATCCAAAACAAAAGTTTTATTTTGTGCCACCATACTTACTCGTGTAACTGCTCATGTAACAGTCTTTAAATAGGGAAAACATGGAAGTTTTTGGTGGCTTCTAAATAATCCCTGTTTGGATCCTAAGGAATGAATGGAGCTAGACTAAATGCTTACACATTCACAGGCGCACTGCACAAAGATTAAGTGCACGCATTGAAAAAAGATAAGTATGTATTAATTTGTCTAAGTTGAGGTAAGAACACAGTAAAATATTGCAAAACGGTGGTGTTTTCCTTTAAGAAAGAGGTGGGACTTCCAACCCAACAGCCACCATATTGGGTGGTCTAACATCTCTATCAAAAAGACGAATGGATCTGTTACTGTTAGGCCCTGTCTTCACCAGACTATTTTTTGCTGTGGTCACCAATTGTTTCCAATAGAAGTGCCACACTTTTAAAAAACTGTAACTGCTGGTGGTTTTTGTCGCGCTGAGCGCTGGCGAGCTGGCAAGTGCCAACAGTCCGCATTGCCTGGTGTTTCAGCCGCGTTTAAACGCTTTGATGGACACAGGGACTATAGGGCGGTAATGCAGTCACCATATTAAGCATAACGATTTCACACACGGTACAAATATATTAATCACTGTAATATAGAGATAATGTCGTTAATAAAAACCTCTTGTTTTCTTAAGAAAATCTATTCTAGTGGTAGGTTATTTAAGGTCAGACAAAGACCGAAACACTATAATTCCTTTTTTTTTATAAAGCACACACAACCAGACAATAATATACACAAACTCTCTTTCTTCCCATCCAAACCCACAGCTCATACCGTAATGCATTGCCTCACCTCACAAAAACAGACACGAAAATGCCCACTAACATGTGGTCAATCGAAAAAAAGTCCCTGCATTTATAATCTAAAGCATGGTGATTTAGTAGGGACAGTGATTTAATAGCAACATCGAGTCGGTATGTGTTCGACCGTCAGCGGTCTGTCAGAATCACAGCAGGAGCCTTAAACCCCAACAGGTCATTCTGGCCAAATGAGCTCTGCGCTTCGACTCAAAAACAGATCAAACTTACGATGACAGAAGCTGGCGCGGCTACACGGGAACCAGCTGCACATTTTGGAAAGTTGGGGCGTTTGCTTGTAGCTCACGTAATTGAACACTACTTTAGGATTGCAACACTTGGGTTAGCTACAGGGTAAGGATGAGCAGAGAGAATTTTAGGATAACGTCAGGGGGTTGGAAACACATTTAGCTCAACCACCCGTATCCTGAAATAAGATGAACTTTATTATTAGTTGGCTTGAAAACCTACTAAATCTACAAACGCTCTGTTGCATTAGTACACAGGGTAATATGACTCATTCAAATGTTCTGAATAACTATGGTGAGAAGAGGATCGATGTGAGCTCTTTAAAATTGGTTACTTTGATGGTTTATTGTGACCCGTTTGCATTACGCAACACTATTCCCTATTAAGAAGAGAGCAGTGGTGGAGGATCTTAATCAAGAAAGGGGAACAAATAGGAGAAGGACAAGTAATCCAAGAAGCTGTTAAACCAACTATGGACAAAATCTAATACGACTCAAGGACACACATGCACTATATGTACATTACTAAAGCTAAACGAGTTTACAAGACAAATTTACAAAAGACACTGGGGATCAATGTGAAATAAACATGAAAAAAGAAAGGAAGTGTGCATGATAATGTATGACCACCATCTTTGCAATCCAGTTTTACCATCGATTTAACTTAAATGTCAATCTTTGACATTGCCATGCTCATTCAATAACAAAAATATCAAGGTTATATTTTCACAGAATGTTGTTTACATGATGTAGGAGGATTTTAAAACAGTACCTCACAAAAATGACTTGGGGTCATATATTTTTAAAATAAAAGTATTGCAGTTAATTTACCAAGTATTATTATAAAATAATACTAATACTAATACTACTATAATACTACTACTATTTATATTACTAAAATCAATTAAAATATTTTTTTAATTTTAAAATAAAAGTAATTGCGACAATGCAGTTATTATACCAAAAAGTATTATAAAATAATAATAATAATAATAATAATAAAAATACCAATACCACTTTCAGAGAATGTTCTTTCCATTATGTAGGATGATTTTTAAACAGTAATAAAATCAAATTTATATTACTAAAATTAATTTAAAAAAAATTATAATTTCAAAATAAAAGTAATTTCGACAAAGCAGTTATTATACCAAAAAGTATGATAAAATAATAATAATAATAATAAATAATAATAATACCAATACCAATTTCAGGGAATGTTCTTTACATTATGTAGGATGATTTTAAAACAGTACATCACAAAAATTACTTGGGGTCACATATTTCAAAATAAAAGTAATTGCGACATTGAAGTTAATATAGACCGTTTCAGCAGTAACAACATAAACAAGCGGCTGTCGCGGTCCACACGTAACTTCCGGTAAACTCTGCTAAGAATAAATAACAACAAAATTCTTTAAACATAGTTTATTTATATAACAAGCAAAAAAACAACACATAGATTACCTAGGAAACCAAAACATTTGTTATTTTCGACGAGGCATTGTTCAAGAGATCAGTTTAGTCAGACCATTAAAAAACGAAATCGGAAGTAAGGTTCGGATCCAGACAAGTATCATGTGCATCCGATGAAGCCGTCTATACAAAAAATTATTATAAAATAATAATAATAATAATAAGAATAACAATAAATAACAATACCAATCTTTCTACTACTATACTTCTAATAATAATAATAATTATTATTATTATTATTCATAACAATATTATAATAATACATATCAATAATTATAATTAATAATAATAATAATAATACACAAATAATAAATACCACTAATAATAATTAGAGATGCACGATACAAGATTTTTACACCGATACCGATAAAGGATTATCTGCTAATACCAATAGTTTGGTGGTATTATATAAATGTTATTCATTCATATAATAACCATTAATATTGAACATTATACTAGTGATGTTTCTTTACATTTTCTATACACAGAGTTCAAATTCATTGCATTTTCCTGTCCTCTTTTGATTGACAGGATATATCTGCCACGACTATTGGCTGTTTTTAAACTATCAGCCAATAGCAAATTGTGCAAAAAATAGCTTTTATCGACAAATACAGATTATTGGCCAATAAATTGGTGTATCTCTAATAATAATAATAATAATTGTTCTCTCTTCCAGATTTCAGAGAAATATGAAGTTCCCCTTGAAAAAATGGGAAAGGTGTACAAGAAATGCAAGAAAGGGTAAGACTTCTTCATTTAAACACATCTCATGAGCCATTTGATCAGTCATTAAACCACAATGGTACTCAGGGGTGAAACTAAACCATAGTGTCCCACAATCTCTCTCTTTCAGGATCTTGGTAAACATGGATGACAACATCATCAAGCACTACTCCAATGAGGACACCTTCCAGATCCAAATGGAGGAAATGGGAGGAATGATTAAGCTGACACTAACAGAGATATAAAAGTTCAGACTGGTTGACACAAGTCCAAAGACCTTTCCCCTTACTTTGTTAGGACCCCGTAGACCCCTTTAGCAGCTTGTTGTACTCTTTCAGTCTATTGAAACATTTTAAGGTGACTTTTTATATGAGCCTAAAGTACTTTGTATGTGAATTAAGAATTAATTCCAACTACATTGAAGAGTTTGAGCCAAATATGATTTTTCTTGGGTATAAGCCCACTGTTGACTTTGTTGACTCCGAAAGTAGTCATAGTGACAACTGACTATAGTTTACTATAGTTATAATTTTCTCTTTAAAGTTATAGCACTGGAGTTTCTAACCACTAAAATGGACAATTGGGCAAATTTTAGGGCATTACTGCTGTAGTAACATGGGATTGAGGGATTCCTTGTTGGTTCACTGTATTTATACCCTGAGCAGTATTTAGTGAGTATCCCTTGCTTAGCAACTTGTGGTGCATTGTGACAAGCGCTGTGTTTGTGTGTATGTATGAGTGTGCACGTTGATACTTATATATTGATTGATAAATCATCAAAGTGCGTGGCTTGTTTAAAAAGTGTAAAATAATCACATACCCCTTTTTAATATTGTATTTTTTGTATGAAAGAACTGTGATGCACTACAAACAAGCCTAAAAAAACCTCGTAATTACTTAAAACTTTTAATGTGATTCACGATTACCAAAAATTAAATAGGTATAGCACCAAAATGACAAAGTTTTGTTCAAATGATTTAAGCAGCATTTGCAAGTATCTTTGAAAGAGGCCCTAAAATCAATAGTATTATATTTTGTTTAGTCTGTTACCCAGTAATCATTATATGATGACCCTAACGTGATGTTGCTCTGAGTATATAAGAGGAGTGCTGACCTCAGTGCACACTTTAACTACAATTCATTTTGCATATAAGATTATAAACTTCTTTTTCTGTTGTTATTGTTGATGAAATGTACAGCTTTTGATTCTGTTAAGGTTTTCTTAACGTAACTGATCTACTCTTTTGTACCAAGCTATTTTATTGTGTATATATTTATTACCATACTGGGATGGGACATTTTATACCTATAGAGAAAGTCATTTTTCTAATGATGTGATGTATCGTTAAAAGTTTTTAAATTAAATCATTCTAAATAATCTATTTATGCAAAGGGAATCTTTTTAGCTTATTGATATTGTCAGATTTTTTTCAAGTGCATACAACACGTTCATCTATGCAAATATGCATATTTTCTTATGCATCAAATACACATCTTCTGTAAGCTCAAATAAAAACCACTTTTTGTGTATAGTACTGTATGTGGCCATGTGTCTTGTGGTTTTCAGCTAGCTTAAGCTGTAGCGGTTGTCATGGAAACAAACTGCGCTCCAATAGGCCATCTGTCTGGTGGACAGGAAGTGGGTTGTTTAAACAAGAGAAAGTCTTAAAACGGCATTGACCTTAAATAGCCTCTTTGCCTCCGTTGCCCTCAGTTATCTATCATTCTATCTGTCTGTCTGTCCATCCGTCCGTCCGTCCGTCCATACATCCATACATCCATCTATCCGTATATCTGTCTATACATCTATGCATCCGCCACCCATCCATCCATCCATCCATCTATCTATCTGTCATCTATCTATGCATCCGTCCGTCCGTCTGTCCGTCTGTCCGTCCGTCCGTCTGTCCGTCCGTCTATCTATCTATCTATCTATCTATCTATCCATCCGTCCATTCCTTCTATCTATCCGTCCATGCATCTATCTATCCGTCATCTATCTATGCATCGGTCCGTCTATCTATGCATCCGTCCGTCTGTCCATCCGTCTATCTATCCGTCTGTCCATCTATCTATCCGTCCGTCCATCTATCTATCCGTCCGTCCGTCTATCTATCCGTCCGTCCGTCTATCTATCCGTCCGTCCGTCTATCTATCCGTCCGTCCGTCTATCTATCTATCTATCCGTCCGTCTATCTATCTATCTATCTATCTATCTATCCGTCCGTCCATCTATCTATCCGTCCGTCCATCTATCTATCCCTCCATCCATCTATCTATCCCTCCATCTATCTATCTATCCATCCATCTATCTATCTATCCGTCCATCTATCCATCTATCTATCTATCCATCTATCTATCTATCTATCTGTCTATCCATATATCTGTCTGTCTGTCTCTCTATCTATCTATCTATCTATCTATCTATCCGTCTATCCATCCATCCATCCATCCATCTATCCGTCCATCCAGCTATCTATCCGTCCATGCATCTATCTATCCGTCATCTATCTATGCATCTGTCCGTCTATCTATGCATCCGTCCGTCTGTATGTCTGTCTGTCTGTCCGTCCGTCTGTCGGTCCGTCCGTCCGTCTGTCTGTCGGTCGGTCCGTCCATCTATCTATCTATCCGTCCATCTATCTATCCGTCCGTCTGTCTGTCTGTCTGTCTGTCTGTCTGTCTGTCTGTCTGTCTGTCTGTCTGTCTGTCTATCTATCTGTCTGTCTATCTATCCGTCTATCCATCTATCCGTCTATCTATCTATCCATCTATCTATCTATCTGTCTGTCTGTCTCTCTATCTATCTATCTATCTATCTATCTATCTATCTATCTATCTATCTATCTATCTATCTATCTATTTATTTATGCTCTAGTAGGAAATTCTTAGAAAGCGACATACTTAGACATTCCTGAGATGGACGCCCTCCCTATGTGCGTTATAATCAAAATTATATACAGAAATTTTTAGATACAATTTCCACTATTATTAAGGTGGAATAGAGCTGCTGTCACTGTAGTTTTAAGAGACATTGTAATGAGTTTGTTTTCTACCTGTATATATGAAGTTAGACACACTCTGGATGTTACAGTATAGATTACCTCAGGCATTACATAGCCGGCGTTTCCTGTGTCTGCATGCATACACAAAAAACATGTTGTTTGCGATCATTCCTGTCCTAATCCATTCTGTTCAAGTACTCAAGTGAAATGCTGTAAGACCTGTAAAAAACATCCCTCTGGTGACAGATCACTGGAGATGTTCTGGTTGTTTCCCTTAATAACTGTGTTTTTCATTCCGCAACCCTTTCCCGCCAATGGTTGCTTTATCCTGTCTTGAAAAACCAAACCAGACATTTTAGGTCTAAACAAAACATTTGTCTGGAGTTAAAAACAACAACAAAGCTAACGGTGACCGAAAATAAAATAACAATCTTCTGAGAAACAAAACACTACCCATACCATCCTTGTATTTAGGTCCGATGAACCGTGCCATGCCACACGTCTACAATGGTCACTCTGAGTCAGCTGAATCTTACTGGATTACCTCAATGCTTTCACACACAGTACAGACACACCCATCTCTTGACCACTTGCCGGCAGGGTAACAGACTTTGTTGCCCTAGAAGATCAACCTGCCCAAACAACTGCCTTTGTGTACTCAAAGTTCCTATAACTAGAGCGAAGGTGCCATTGCTCCTCTTGACCTGTTCTTGATAACTCATAGGAAAGCCCTTAAATGTAAGGATATTTATAGTTCACTACAGAGCTTGGGATATATTTGTCACACACAAAGGCTTTCTGCTGAACTGGTTCCCCCCTTGGCCATTGGCCTGCTCTACATTCACAGGAATCCCATTCGTAACCATGCCTTACTATATATGGCCCAGAACCAGACACTGTTAAGCACACAAATGGATCAACAGATGACAGGTGAGACTTACTGCACGCCTAAAATGTTTAAAAAATGTACGCAATGACAATTAAAAAAATATTGCACACTATCTTAAACATGCTAAACGAAATATCATAGTGTTTAAATTGCACAAAATTTGTTTGTATTATGTAAAACTTTAAAGTTTAGGGTTAATTCTGTAAGTCTGCTTAATTTAAAGTCCTGCTGCAGGTAATATTATAAAACTAAATTGTCACAAACTGTTTAGGTTTTAAAATGGTTCCTCCTTTTAATCCATACATAATAAACAAACAAAGGTGGGGTTGAAACACATTCTGCATGTATATTTGTATCACAGATCACATTGCATGACATTCAATTGCCCAAATGTTTTGGTTGCATTTTTACTTTTCATAACAAAAGTTGTAAAACTATTTATAAAACTGTATTGCACAATCATGACAGCACAGCTCTTTATTAGAGTTATGATAGATTGCATCTCACGAAACACAAACTTTTTATTTAGTGAAGACTCGTACATAACTGTTGTTCAACAGTTGGTGACAGTGTGGTTCATGAAACCACACACTGAAAATATGACACGTAATCTCTGTGATGATAAAAATCACATTGTCGAAAGGAACAAAACTGTGTTGCTCATAAGTGATAACTGGAAAGCTATATGACAAACAAAGAATGCATGTATCAGATCATAACCTGCTGAGGTGCAAATAAGACTTACATACATACGGTCTGTTTGGTTCATCCGGACTGCAGGCATTAACCTCATAGACTTCAATATTGCCCTTTGAAAACACATAAATATAAGTAGATTTTCATATACGTGTAATACATTTCTATTAATGTCTTCAAATGTCAGGTGAAGATACAACCCCGAGAAACGTGTACTGAAATAAATTTTAAATGTATCTTAAGGAGCCTATATATTGACACTGTAAGATCTATGGGGTCATGCATAAGTGAACCAAACCATATGTCAAACCAGAAGACTTTAACAAAGGTGCCACTCAGCACCTTACACACCAGACAACCGACCTGTTTTAAAACAAAAGTATCATACAGACTCTCCAGCATTGCCCTTTCACCCAGATACACACCCTCTTACACGAAATAAGTGGGGAGTTTCTGTTTATCAGCCTGTCATTGGGAGTTTGAGATGCATCTGTTTTGCAGATGAGCAGCACTGCCACAACATATATAACTAAACATAACACACACAAACAAACACATTCATCATATATCTTTTAATGACAGCTAATGATGGACTAAGCACATAATTCCATTCTCAGTGTTGTGTGAATTTAAATAAATGAAATGTCCGTTAAAAGTATTAGAATTATATATATATAATAATCCCTAAGACAAACGGGAAGGCCCTTTGCAATCTCTTTCTCCTTTATGTGCTTTTGGTACAGCTTAAAATCAAACTAACATTTTCAATACCTATACTGCATTGTCTTATACTGTATATGCGCGCATGCACGCCCACACACGCACACATATACATTACAGGAATACATTTATCACCTCTGGGAATAACTGACCCCTTCTCTGGGACTTCTCTGGACTTGGGTTAAGCAGAAGCCCTTTGGCTATGTGAGAACTGGATGGGAGATATGAATAGCATAATGACCTTTCCTCCAGTTTCCTTCCCTTTCTCTTTAGTCTGCCCCACTTATATCACAAACATGCCTCTTGTTTCGATCATAGCTCCTACACTTGCCACACACTGTTGATGTACTGCTGTTGATGATGCACTGTCATCATTGCGTTACACAACCAGTCAGTTCAATGCAGCCCATCAGAGCTTTTGTGATTCATGCCGACACTTGGAAGTTTTGGTGCCACTGCACCTGCTGGTTTCCTAAGTGCTCACCAACAGGGAACCTGGCATGAGCCTCCCCAGTGGTCAACATGAGGAGTAAATTTATGTTCATTGTTTGTAGACATAATGAATTTATTATTTGAAGTGTTACTGTATATATTGATAGAATTTCAAAACAAGCCTTAAATTTTCAACATACTAAGATTACTTATATACGAGTCGGTTGAAATTATCATAGGCAGAATTTAAAGGCAATAATTTAATTTCAGAATGAATTTCTAACACCGGTTCAAATGTTCAATGCACCCTGTGAATACACTTTAAATACATTTGAATTTTTATTTTTATTATATTGTTTTATTTTATAGACCATTTATATTCTGAATTTATTTAGTTTCTGCAAGATTAATCAAGATTATTCGCATACAAAATAAAAGTGATTTTTGGCATAATATATGAGTGTGTGCTGTGTGTAATTATTATGTAAATACAAACACATTCATGTATGTATTTAAGAAACATTTACATGTGTGTGTGTGTGTGTGTGTGTGTGTGTGTGTGTATATATATATATATATATATATATATATATATATATATATATATATATATATATATATATATATATATAAATTATAAATAAATAAAACCATTCTGAAATGAATATATGTTTGTGTGTGGTTAAATATACATAATAATTTCACACAGTACACACACATATACACTCACCTAAAGGATTATTAGGAACACCTGTTCAATTTCTCATTAATACAATTATCTAATCAACCAAATCACATGGCAGTTGCTTCAATGCATTAAGGGGTGTGGTCCTGGTCAAGACAATCTCCTAAACTCCAAACTGAATTTCAGAATGGGAAAGAAAGCTGATTTAAGCAATTTTGAGAGTGGCATGGTTGTTGGTGCTAGACAGGCCGGTCTGAGTATTTCATATTCTGCTCAGTTACTGGGATTTTCACGCACAACCATTTCTAGGGTTTACAAAGAATGGTGTGAAAAGGGAAAAACATCCAGTATGCGCCAGTCCTGTGGGCGAAAATGCCTTGTTGATGCTAGAGGTCAGAGGAGAATGGGCCGACTGATTCAAGCTGATAGAAGAGCAACTTTGACTGAAATAACCACTCGTTACAACCAAAGTATGCAGCAAAGAATTTGTGAAGCCACAACACGCACAACCTTGAGGCGGATGGGCTACAACAACAGAAAACCCCACCTGGTATCACTCATCTCCACTACAAATAGGAAAAAGAGGCTACAATTTGCACGAGCTCACCAAAATTAGACAGTTGAAGACTGGAAAAATGTTGCCTGGTCTGATGAGTCTCGATTTCTGTTGAGACATTCAGATGGTAAAGTCAGAATTTGGCTTAAACAGAATGAGAACATGGATCCATCATGTCTTGTTACCACTGTGCAGGCTGCTGCTGGTGGTGTAATGGTGTGGGGGATGTTTTCTTGGCACACTTTAGGCCCCTTATTGCCAATTGGGCATTGTTTAAATTCCACAGCCTACCTGAGCATTGTTTCTGACCATGTCCATCCCTTTATGACCACATTGTACCCATCCTCTTATGACTACTTCCAGCAGGATAATGCACCATGTCACAAAGCTCGAATCATTTCAAATTGGTTTCTTGAACATGACAAGGAGTTCGCTGTACTAAAATGGCCCCCACAGTCACCAGATCTCAACCCAATAGAGCATCTTTGGGATGTGGTGGAACGGGAGCTTCGTGCCCTGGATGTGCATCCCACAAATGTCCATCAACTGCAAGATGCTATCCTATCAATATGGGCCAACATTTCTAAAGAAGGCTTTCAGCACCTTGTTGAATCAATGCCACGTAAATTATGGTTTATAATTAAACAATTAATAAACAGCTAAATATGCAAATAAGTTTTGCATTTTACAAGAAAGCATTTATATGTAATCTGTTACTGTATGAATAAGGGAAATAATATCAATTTTTACATTACACACAAAATAACAGTTAACACATTTATTTTACAACGAATTATTTAAACTTAACACATTTATTATGTGGCTCTCTATTATAAATGACTCTGATTGGTCAGTAGTGGCATTTATTAGCCACTAGCAAATTACTTATTATAATAGACAATATTATTGAATACCGGCCAAAGCCTACAATAAACTGTAGTAATTATTCACTTTTTTATTTATAGGTTCTTTTGTAAAATCCATGCATTCATTTGACCTGCACATTACCAAATTATTCTTGGCTAATAATGATAAGGAAATAATACAGATGAAACAGTTGGCAACCTGACAGCGATTGTCTGTATTTGTACAAGATTTTCCCTGAAAAGGATTTCCCTTTTAAGAACAAGCAAACTTTTAACGGAAATCATCTGTGACTGAGAGAAGGGCATCATGACACGTGTCAGCTTGACTTCATTCAAAACCCACTCATTTACTGCATCTCATATCACTGCATCTAGCTGCAGTCGAATGTTACTGTCACCCCATCCTCTCTGAGAGGGTGTGACTAAGACACTTCATACTGAGACAAGACAAGAAGATTTTTCGACATATTACTATAAACAGAGATGCTTACGTACATCTCACAACTCCAAGATTCATAATGCCTTTTAATAATCTTCATTACTTGAGTTTAAATCAGACCACAGGTTCAGGTAAGAGTTTATCTCGTACTGTCACTTTAGCAAAACAGTTATTGGTTTTACATTAGCTGCATGGGTTTTATATACTGTAAACTGGATTCAGAACTAACCTGGGCCTACTATGTTGTACTACACTCTTAAACCTTTAAGTCAAATGTTCTTAAAATAACCATTTCTTTCTTTTATAATCTGAAGTACCTTTGTGCAACAGAATGGTTCTGTGGTTGTTACGGTTCTTTATGGAACCATACAGCTTGAGAAAGAACATTTTAGGAGTGTTTTTTTTTTTAAGAATGAAAAATAAACAACCTTTTACTTTACAAAGTATACTAGGGCTGCACGATATTGAAGAAAAATGCAATGTATGTTAAACATTCTTATACAATATAATATATGCTTTAAATTTGTAAAATCAAATTAAATTATGCGTTTTTATCAGATTTTATATAATTTAGCCCATTTTATTATATAATTTGTCTCACTAATACCTGCACTAAACTAAAACTTTGACAGTAACTTTTTGAAGTATTAAAATTTAAGTTTCTGCAAACTATTGCGGTATTCACATGTGCAATATTCCAATTGAATCTGTATACACATACAGTGTGCATTATCCGGTTCACACAAAACCTAGAAATATAAGGAAGTTTTAGTGTGTGGGAAAATCTTGGAAACTAATATAATATTTAATTGTTTAAAATGTCAATATTAAATATTAACTTTTCAGTCCAGCTCAAAACTGTACATAAAAACATGCAATTTTTGCAAGAACATTCTTTATATTTTTAGGGACTTAGTAATCACAAGCAACTTTAATTCATTAAATGTAATTAAAATTAATTAAAATACAAAGACTGAATGGTGTGGGAATGACCACTGTTGCAGAAGCTATATCAGCATTAAAACAAACATTAATTGTGTTGTACACTCTTTAAACGAATGTGTTAAAATAACACATCTTGTGTTAACACGTCTAATGTGTTATCCTTTACTTGACACATCTCTTTGTTATTTTTGGAACAACACACTTCGTGTTATTTTAACACATCTTGTGTTGTCCCTTTTATTTATTTGAACACAAAATCAACACGAAATGACACATAATGTGTCAAAATAACACATAATGTGTTAAATAGGACAACACAAAACAACGTGTTAAAAATTAAAACATCCTTTAGTGCATCCTGTTCATTTTTTTCATTTCCCGGTTGGAATTCGTAGAAGAGTTCTTTTACCTCCTCGTCATTAATTTTCCTCTTTTCATGCTGCGTATGAAGAGCTATTAGATGTTTATGCTGAGCAAACACACAAACACGTTTCACTTTAGCCCGGCTGATAAAAGCTGCGACCTTTCGCCCAGTTCCGCGACTCTCAGTTCAGCGGGTTTACAGCGACACTGATGACTCCCTCCTTACGCCCACCGGCAGCCACGCACCCCGTCTCCTCCAATCGCTCGCCTATCATGCACTGATCACGCGTCGTCCTTCACACCATTGGTCAAGGACTCACACACATTTGTTTTTCATTGGTGGCATGTTGCCACCCGCCAGACTGTTGTGAATTTTGTTTTCTTTTTTTTCTCGGACTTGTTTTACTCAGCGAACTGAATTCCGGTGTGAGTGGTCATTGAGCAGGCGGAGCTGATCCGTTTCTTTGTTCTGATCTACCTTTGGGTTTTATTAATATTTTTTCAAACGTTTTGATCAGATGTCAACACTTGAGTTTGATAACATGGAAGAAATATGTGGGGTAAGATCAGAATATTTATTTACCTATTGTTTTTTATTGTTACGTTAGTTGCTTTATTTTGTTGAAAAAAAAACGTATTACGTCAACTGACAGTTAACGATACATTGTAATGGTTTCTGTCTCTGCATCACGGAATGTAACGATGGATCCAAACAACTACTTTATAAAGTTTATTTTTTTGTAAAGCAAATATGTGGCGTCATTCTTCTCTGATAGTAAACAATAAGATTGTGGTGCGTAAAAGAAATACTGCCATAAATGGATATCATTTAACCCTTAAGTTATCATTTTCTATTGTTTCATTTTACATTAAATTCAGTCAACTTTAAAATGCGTTTTGATACAGGGGGCATAGAGTCGCATATATTTATTTATTACATAAAACAGGAATTTTTAAAAAACTTTTATTAAGATTCTGTTTTGTCAGCAATCAAGCGTTTAAACAATGTGTCAGTAGCCTACCATTAGTACCAATGGTCAGATTTATTTTAGGTTTTGCATCACAGTTTGTCAATAAAGAGTGTGACGTGTAAATGTAATGTAAAACTTTAGTACAGCTTTAATATTCATAATCGTTACATTGTATTTCTAAAGCAATACGTTACGTGGAGATGACAATACCACACAATGCATGCAGCCACTCCATACAAGTTTCAGGTGTACGTGAGCACCTTGTTATAAAAAAGAAAGTGCATGAAGTGCATGCTGTTGGGTAATAATGTTTATTACCGATGACTCTGTGAATGGGCTTGCTTTCAAAGTTTTCTGCCCTTGGGCACCAACTGAGTTGTTCTCATATCTGTCAGCGGTTAGGTTTCGCTCATTGCTGATTCACGTGGTCAGCTTTTATAGCACGTCATTGTTTTGGCTTTATTTGCCAGTGGGAGGTGACCGTCTGACGATAGAAAGTCCCTCCAGATGGGTTGCATTAAAAAGGGTTCCTCTGTTAAACTGTCATAGTTGCTTCTGGATACACGAACGGATGAGGACCAAGAGAAAGACTTAGAGTATGTCAGCTGAGTTATGTGTGTTGGAATCAACCAGAGGGCTTTCTAATTTTTACACCACATTCATTTTGTTTCCTTGCGGTTCTCAGGGAGCTCGGATGGAGGTCTGCAAGGGATTCCTGGATGGGAAAAGGCATAGCAGCGAGCTCTCTTCCTGCAGTCTGCCAGAATATAATGACTTGGAGGCTGCTGAAGCTTTGGTCTGCATGAGCTTCTGGAGTCAGATGTCTCCAAAACCCAACGTCTTCAAACCTCGCCCTCTCACACCAGCGTCAGACTCTTGCGATTCTGTTTTGCAACCCGAACCGCCGGAGACTCCGAAGGACTTCGTCTCACTATCCTCCCTGGTAAGCGGTGTTTTTATTGTTTGGAATAAATGGCATAGGAAAGCCTACTTTAAGCTTTGTTTAATATGTCAACATTTACACCGGGAGAACCTGACGGTCCTTTGGCGCCGCATGTCTTTTAGTACAAGACTCTTATCATCAGTACATGATTTGTTTGCTGAGAACTTGGGGAGGGTTTATGATACAGTGGACAGGTGGCAGTGTTGAGATAATATACATCTGCAGACTGAACTTAACTGTGATTTTAGGGCTCACGTGGGCTTAAATATATAAACAGATGCAATAATGCTACAGTGACATAACTTATCGTCTACTTTCTTTGCAGTGCATGACACCACCTCACAGCCCCAGTTTTACTGAGATCTCTAACACTACAGCGGTGCCGGGTTCTCCTTCCCCATTGGCCCAACCGTGTCCCAGCCTCCTTAGTGCAAGATCTGCTTTTCCCACCATAACTTCCATCACCCAGATGGCCTCTTCTGGACACCGTACAGAGAAGACCACATCTCCACCCTGCAGAGCAATGGCAACCAGCGTAATACGCCACACGGCCGACAGCTCCTTGTATCAAAACATTCCACAAGCCATGTACCCATCAAAGACTGATAAACAGCTGGTTGAGGTTCCTTCAGCAACGCCTTCACCACCCTGCCAACCCCAGAAAGACAAAACAACAGAATGCCATAACACCAGCACGCCCCCCTCCAAAATCGATACACTTTCGACTCCTCAATCACCACCCCCAACACCAAGCCCACCAATCATATGCCAGATGTTCCCGGTGGGACAACCAGGAGTAATCTCGGCCACGTTTATTCAGAAGCCCAGCCCTGGGGTGAAGTCTATCTTACCACAGCCTCTCTTGATGGGCTCTCCAGTGCCTCAGGGGACGGTGATGTTTGTGATGCCCCAATCGCCAGTGTCTTCTGCTCCACAGTGCCCACAGACTGTTATGACTCTGGGCAACACCAAGCTACTGCCCCTGGCTCCAGCGCCTGTCTATGTGCCTTCAGGCCAAAGCATTGCCATGCAGATCGACTTTTCACGGAGACGCAACTACGTCTGCAATTTCTCAGGCTGTCGGAAGACATATTTCAAGAGCTCTCACCTGAAGGCACATCTGAGAACTCATACAGGTAAATAATGTATGGATAGTGATAAACATCACATAACAGGCAGTGCTATTAGTACAATCTAAAGTCTAGGTCAATCCAAGACTTTGTCAAACTTTATAATAGCGTATAACATAACATGCAAATTTTTTCTTCCAGGTGAGAAACCATTTAGCTGTAACTGGGAAGGATGCGATAAGAAATTCGCCCGGTCTGATGAACTCTCCCGGCATCGGCGAACACACACAGGCGAGAAGAAGTTCGTCTGTCCGGTGTGTGACCGGCGGTTTATGCGTAGCGACCACCTCACCAAGCACGCCCGTCGGCACATGACCACCAAGAAGATGCCGTCCTGGCAAACGGAGGTGCGAAGTATGAATAAGATCACCACAGTTAAAGCCTTGCCCCATGGGACAGCACTACCAGTCAGCATGTTGCTTCCAGCCTCAAACTAAGTTAAATTGAGCCTGAACTGTTACTGACATTATACAGGGACATCTGATATGAGGGCATGCCTGCTGATTCTCTCACGGGCGAAAACACGATTATGCACTGGACTCTTTATTTCGCTGCTTATATTTCGCACTCTACAATGAAACTTTTTGTTTACTATTGTGTGAAAGATTAATGCACTCTTTTGCCAAAGTCTTTGTACTATGTTTGTCTTAAAAGAAATAATTGTTTTTCTTCCTTTTTTACATTTATATGTACATATCCATCGAAAATGTATGATATGCTAAACTACGTATAATTAAAAAAAGGAAAATTAGTATGTAAAAATGTATATGTGGATAATTACCTACACTGTGAGTATCATATAATACTCTTTTATTTAATACTCCTTTTTTAATAAACAATGAAGAATACGTTTATGTTTGTGGTTTTATAGTAAAGGTGACATTTGAAAACAGGTCCAGTTTCAGTTCACTGTTCTTCGCACTGACTACCTCAGCTTTTACCATAGTGACACACCCATGATACATCAACTTCCTGTCAGTTTTGTGAGGTTTTACTGGATATTTTGTCTCATGCATCACCAGTTCCATATCCCAGCAGCATTTTATTTACTGACAGTAGTGCTCAGAACGGTACAGAATTTCAGTTTATATATATATATATATATATATATATATATATATATATATATATATACACACACATACTCACCTAAAGGATTATTAGGAACACCATACTAATACTGTGTTTGACCCCATTTCGCCTTCAGAACTGCCTTAATTCTACGTGGCATTGATTCAACAAGGTGCTGAAAGCATTCTCTAGAAATGTTGGCACATATTGATAGGATAGCATCTTGCAGTTGATGAAGATTTGTGGAATGCACATTCACGTAGTCAACGAAGTTCCCGTTCCACCACATCCCAAAGATGCTCTATTGGGTTGAGATCTGGTGACTGTGGGGACCATTTTAGTACAGTGAACTCATTGTCATGTTCAAGAAACCAATTTGAAATGATTCGAGTTTTGTGACATGGTGCATTATCCTGCTGGAAGTAGCCATCAGAGGATGGGTACATGGTGGTCATAAAGGGATGGACGTGGTCAGAAACAATGCTCAGGTAGGCCGTGGCATTTAAACGATGCTCCAATTGGCACTAAAGTGTGCCAAGAAAACATCCCCCACACCATTACACCACCACCACCAGCCTGCACAGTGGTTACAAGGCATGATGGATCCATGTTCTCATTCTGTTTACGCCAAATTCTGACTCTACCATCTGAATGTCTCAACAGAAATGGAGACTCATCAGACCAGGCAACATTTTCCCAGTCTTCAAATTTGGTGAGCTTGTGCAAATTCTAGCCTCCTTTGACCTCTAGCATCAACAAGGCATTTTCGCCCACAAGACTGCCGCATACTGGATGTTTTTTCCCTTTTCACACAATTCTTTGTAAACCCTAGAAATTGTTGTGCGTGAAAATCCCAGTAACTGAGCAGATTGTGAAATACTCAGACTGCCCCATCTGACACCAACAACCATGCCAAGCTCAGAAATGCTTAAATCAGCTTTCTTTCCAATTCTGACATTCAGTTTGGAGTTCAGGAGATTGTCTTGACCAGGATCACACCCCTAAATGCATTGAAGCACCTGCCATGTGATTGATTGATTAGATAATTGCATTAATAAGAAATTGAACAGGCGTTCCTAATTATCCGTTAGGTTTGTGTGTTAAAAGCTCTATTCAATTTTATTCGGAAAACCATCGAGGGGGGGGGCTTCAAATATTGTTGTGGGCAATAAGGGGGCCTTAAAGTAAAAAAGGTTGTGAACCATTGCATTAATACCTTTTCTGAACCTTTGTTGGTAAAAGTTTTATTTTGAGGTTGTCAGTGTTTTTAATGTCTTAAGTTCAAAAAGTTAAACCAATAAAGTCATATAAGGACATGAAAAGTTCACATCGTAACAGATTTTTTTAGTGTTTCTTGGCAAGCGCGGAAAAACAAACACCGGCTGTAGGTTTGGAAGAGACCCTGAAATGACCAAAAAATGAATGATGTTGTTTTCGTTCATTGCTTACCATAGCCGGGAAATAAACCATGTGTGTTTTCCAGTAAAACTAATATTCCCACGGAGACACGGACTTGAGCATTGCTCAATGCCACAGATTTAATTTGGAAAATACGCAGATGTAAACACTTCACTACTTAAATTAGGACCAATCGAATTACAAGACTAACTGATATTTTGGGAGGCGCGACCAATAGGGATTTAGAAAGATATCCAGCCTTCTGCCTTAACGACCGACTTTTCCAACGATGATGCCTTCGAAAGACTTTCCAATCGTGAAGCAACAGCGACGCCACGTGGCAAATATAATTGTTTTATTTCTAGTTTTATCCTTTCTGCCATTCCATCTAGCTACAGTATATTCATGTCGAGAACCGGTTAATCCATACACAAGTAAATTCATACATGGGAGGGGCAATTTGGTATCTCCAATTCACCCAACGTGCATGTTTTTGGCCCATTTCTGAACTGTTAAACTTGTGAAAAACAAACAAAGCACAACTAATTTAAAAGGAGAAATGCATAACATCAATAATGTACTTTTATATGTATCCTTGTGAAACCATGTAAGATAGTACCGAAATGATTGAATTTGATACACATCAGGTTTAAAAAAAAGTTAGGGAGCCTCCTAAAACCATAATGCTGATGTTCATTCCAGAAGGGCGGAAAATTCTGGAAATGTGGTCAGGAAATGGAACCAAATATACATTCCAGACATACATTTTCTTTCTCTCAACCAAACTGCATGGACATTTTCATCCTAAACCTTAAACACATAATGAAACAAAGTTTTTTTATTTGAATTAATTTTAATAATATAATAGTGTATCATATGTTTATTAAAATGAATTATCATTTAATTATATAATTAAACATGCCACTACATTAAATATGAAAAAGACGCACAATTTAGTGCTCTATTATTAATTATTTGGTTTATTTAGGGTTAATACATTTTTTTCTTAGATGTCTCAGATTATCATTCCTTTTTCAAACAAATTCTCTCTCAATAGCGTTCATAAGGTCTTCTTCTGAAGCGTCATATGTGATGGCTTGTCCCAGAGACGAAACACCAATTTCAAAACACCTAAAGAACAAGAAAGAGGATTTCATTGTTAATACAAAGGTTTTCTTTATTAGTAGTGATTTAAAACCATGAAATGATGAATAACAAAATACTGAAGCAGACAATATACCGAAAATAAAAACAGATTAACAGTGCGTGACAGACAACCACTCTCAACCAAGCATGCTGCTGGACACAACCAAACTCAGAGCAATTGCTCAGGTAAATAATTGATGGGATACACAAACTTACGAAGCTGTTCGTTCGCTGTTGGTGCTACACATCATGTTCTTCAGAGGAATGGTCTGTAAAAAGAGAATGATCCTTTAGTAAATAAATTCAATACTTACATTAATAAATGGAGTTTGTTTCTTTAATCATTAGAGTTCATCTGTTTACATTGGTAAATTTAAAAATAAATACGGCCCCTTACCTTTTCTTGAATGTTTGAGGTAGGGTTGTTCGTGTTAACTTCAAAAAGTGGTTTACTGGCACTGTACATTTTGTTGATGGCGTGTCCTTTGGCATTGCAAAGCACAGGTGACTTTGATGATCCTATTGTTGGCATCTTATGAAAAGTCCTGCTGTTGAGTCTTTCATCTGAGTTTTCACATTCAGCGAGAATCCTACGAGGCTGAATCTAGCTTCTTATTCGCAGCTTCTTATTGACGCTTTTCGTTCCACCTTAAAAGACGCGACACTTCCGCGTTAGCAGTTTCTTTTTCACGCACAGCTTAGGGACCGTAGCGCATTATCTCTTATTCGTGCTGTTTTGAGTGATTATGTTTATTTTGTTACTGTGAGAGTAATATACATTTGCAAATAAACAGAATAACAGACTTATGAAATTAAACTGATTGTCAGAATGTAAAGATACACGAAATATGTTAATGTAAAATTAAATTGTTAAACGTGTCATCTTTGGATTGCATTTATGAATGATCCCGATTTATATGTCTTTGTGATGTTTGTGTGGGTGCGTGCCTGCTTGCGTGTGTGTGTGTGTGTGTGTGTGTGTGTGCGTGCGTGCGTGCGTGCGTGTGTGTGTGTGCGCGCGCGCGGGTGCGTGTGTGCTTGCGAGTGTGTGTGTGTGTGTGTGTGTGTGTGTGTGTGTGTGTGTGTGTGTGTGTGTGTGTGTGTGTGTGTGCGCGCGAGTGTGTGCGCGCGAGTGTGTGTGTTTGTTTGAAGTTTGCAGATGACTCTAGAAATGATGAATCTACATACAGAAGAGAGGCTGGCTGCTTCAAACTGTGGACATGAGAGAAGATTTCTTGAAGAGCCCCTTTCACTCCCTCTCACCATTCTCAAATTTACTGTGCCAGAAAATTCGTCCCACAAGACATCTTCACCTTAAGCAGTTACACAGTAGCATATTTGCTCCGACCTTGCAGTTTTAAAGTGCAGTATTGCATATTGCAATATCCCACACTAGGGTTTAACAGGCTTAACTGTGTAAATACATTTGTGCAATGTACATTATATGCATTTTTATATACAGTACTTGTAGATATTTGTAAATAACTCTCTCACTTGCTTCTTATCTATGTTATTTGTTTTAATTTTCAATTTTACATTAAATGTCGCTTTTTGCTGTTTATGTATACTGTATGTCTGTAAGTACCAAACTAAAATTAATTTCTTGTGCATGTGTGCACAATTCGCAAATAAAGCTAATTTTGATTCTGGTTCTGATTCTTATTGTAGCTGTTTACACTTTACAAGATATAATGACAAAACAACAAATTCAATGTCCATTTATTATACAAATTATTCCTTATTACATAACACTCTCAAATCATTTTAAAGACCAATTGCATTGTCAGCTCAGTTGTAGGCACTATATCTGAGCTGCTTTTTGGGGTGCGTTTAAACTTTCACTGCAGGGTCACACTCATTGCTCTTGTCTATCCTCATGAAAAAAGCAGACTTACTTACAGAAGCATTCTAAACTTATGATCCCATAAACTTGGCATTTTTGACAATACAGTTACAGACACTGCATTTCTAACCAAATTTGAAGTGCTATATCTCAGTTGCCCTCTGGGGTGCGTTTAAACTTTCACTGCAGGGTCACATTAAGTGCTCCTATCTATCACCATCCATATATCTCAGTTACCCTCTGGGGTGCGTTTAATATTTCACTACACAGCAGCATTTTAAAGTTATGGTCCCATAAACTTGGCCTTTTTGACAGTAAAGTTACAGACATTGCATAGTTTACCTGTTATATCTCAGTTGCCCTCTGGGGTGCGTTTAATTTTGCACTGCAGGGTCACAGTCAGTGCTCCTGTCTATCACCATACCAAAAACCAGACTTATTTTCAGCAGAATTTTAAAGTTATGGTCCCATAAACTTGGCATTTTTGAGAATACAGTTACAAACACTGCATTTTAACCGGATTTGAGGTGCTATATCTCAGTTGCCCTCTGGGGTGCGTTTAATTGTGCACTGCAGAGTCACAGTCAGTGCTCCTGTCTATCACCATACCAAAAACCAGACTTATTTACAGCAGCATTTTATAGTTATGGTCCCATAAACATGGCATTTTTGACAATACAGTTACAGATATTGCATATTAAACCTGCTATATCTCAGTTGCCCTCTGGGGTGCGTTTATTATTGCACTGCAGGGTCACAGTCAGTGCTCCTGTCTATCACCATACCAAAAACCAGACTTATTTACAGCAGCGTTTAACAGTTATGGTCCCAGAAACGTGTCATTTTTTACAATACAGTTAGTAGACATTGCATATTTAACCATATTTGAGGTGCTATATCTCTGTTGCCCTCTGGGGTGCGTTTAATATTTCAATGCAGGGTCACACTCAGTGCTCCTGTCTATCACCATACCAAAAACCAGACTTATTTACAGCAGAATTTTATAGTTATGGTCCCATAAACATGGCATTTTTGACAATACAGTTAATAGACATTGCATATTTAACCATGTTTGAGGTGCTATATCTCAGTTGCCCTCTGGGGTGCGTTTAATATTGCAATTCAGGGTCACAGTCAGTGCTCCTGTCTATCACTATACCAAAAATCTGACTTATTTACAGCAGCATTTTAAAGTTATGGTCCCAGAAACATGGTATTTTTGACAATACAGTTAGTAGACATTGCATATTTAACCATATTTGAGGTGCTATATCTCTGTTGCCCTCTAGGGTGCGTTTAATATTTCAATGCAGGGTCACACTCAGTGCTCCTGTCTATCATCATACCAAAAACCAGACTTATTTACAGCAGAATATTATAGTTATGGTCCCATAAACATGGCATTTTTGACAATACAGTTAATAGACATTGCATATTTAACCATGTTTGAGGTGCTATATCTCAGTTGCCCTCTGGGGTGCGTTTAATATTGCACTTCAGGGTCACAGTCAGTGCTCCTGTCTATCACTATACCAAAAATCAGACTTATTTACAGCAGCATTTTAAAGTTATGGTCCCAGAAACATGGTATTTTTGACAATACAGTTACAGATATTGCATATTTAACCTGCTATATCTCAGTTGCCCTCTGGGGTGCGTTTATTATTGCACTGCAGGGTCACAGTCAGTGCTCCTGTCTATCACCATACCAAAAACCAGACTTATTTACAGCAGCGTTTAACAGTTATGGTCCCAGAAACTTGTCATTTTTTACAATACAGTTAGTAGACATTGCATATTTAACCATATTTGAGGTGCTATATCTCTGTTGCCCTCTGGGGTGCGTTTAATATTTCAATGCAGGGTCACACTCAGTGCTCCTGTCTATCACTATACCAAAAATCAGACTTATTTACAGCAGCATTTTAAAGTTATGGTCCCAGAAACATGGTATTTTTGACAATACAGTTACAGATATTGCATATTTAACCTGCTATATCTCAGTTGCCCTCTGAGGTGCGTTTATTATTGCACTGCAGGGTCACAGTCAGTGCTCCTGTCTATCACCATACCAAAAACCAGACTTATTTACAGCAGCGTTTAACAGTTATGGTCCCAGAAACGTGTCATTTTTTACAATACAGTTAATAGACATTGCATATTTAACCATATATGAGGTGCTATATCTCAGTTGCCCTCTGGGGTGCGTTTAATATTGCACTGCAGGGTCACAGTCAGTGCTCCTGTCTATCAATATACCAACAATCAGACTTATTTACAGCAGCATTTTAAACTTATGGTCCCATAAACATGGCATTTTTGACAATACAGTTATTAGACATTGCATATTTAAAGATATTTGAGGTGCTATATCTCTGTTGCCCTCTGGGGTGCGTTTAATATTGCACTGCAGGGTCACAGTCAGTGCTCCTGTCTATCACTATACCAACAATCAGACTTATTTACAGCAGCATTTTAAACTTATGGTCCCATAAACATGGCATTTTTGACAATACAGTTACAGATGTTGCATATTTAACCTGCTATATTTCAGTTCTCCTCTGGGGTGCGTTTAATTTTGCAGTGCAGAGTCACAGTCAGAGTCACAGCCTGTCTATCACCATACCAAAAACCAGACTTATTTACAGCAGCGTTTAACAGTTATGGTCCCAGAAACGTGTCATTTTTTACAATACAGTTAGTAGACATTGCATATTTAACCATATTTGAGGTGCTATATCTCTGTTGCCCTCTGGGGTGCGTTTAATATTTCAATGCAGGGTCACACTCAGTGCTCCTGTCTATCACTATACCAAAAATCAGACTTATTTACAGCAGCATTTTAAAGTTATGGTCCCAGAAACATGGTATTTTTGACAATACAGTTACAGATATTGCATATTTAACCTGCTATATCTCAGTTGCCCTCTGAGGTGCGTTTATTATTGCACTGCAGGGTCACAGTCAGTGCTCCTGTCTATCACCATACCAAAAACCAGACTTATTTACAGCAGCGTTTAACAGTTATGGTCCCAGAAACGTGTCATTTTTTACAATACAGTTAATAGACATTGCATATTTAACCATATATGAGGTGCTATATCTCAGTTGCCCTCTGGGGTGCGTTTAATATTGCACTGCAGGGTCACAGTCAGTGCTCCTGTCTATCAATATACCAACAATCAGACTTATTTACAGCAGCATTTTAAACTTATGGTCCCATAAACATGGCATTTTTGACAATACAGTTATTAGACATTGCATATTTAAAGATATTTGAGGTGCTATATCTCTGTTGCCCTCTGGGGTGCGTTTAAAATTGCACTGCAGGGTCACAGTCAGTGCTCCTGTCTATCACTATACCAACAATCAGACTTATTTACAGCAGCATTTTAAACTTATGGTCCCATAAACATGGCATTTTTGACAATACAGTTACAGATGTTGCATATTTAACCTGCTATATTTCAGTTCTCCTCTGGGGTGCGTTTAATTTTGCAGTGCAGAGTCACAGTCAGTGCTTCTGTCTATCACCATACCAAAAACCAGACTTATTTACAGCAGAATTTTATAGTTATGGTCACATAAACATGGCATTTTTGACAATACAGTTAATAGACATTGCATATTTAACCATGTTTGAGGTGCTATATCTCAGTTGCCCTCTGGGGTGCGTTTAATATTGCACTTCAGGGTCACAGTCAGTGCTCCTGTCTATCACTATACCAAAAATCAGACTTATTTACAGCAGCATTTTAAAGTTATGGTCCCAGAAACATGGTATTTTTGACAATACAGTTACAGATATTGCATATTTAACCTGCTATATCTCAGTTGCCCTCTGGGGTGCGTTTATTATTGCACTGCAGGGTCACAGTCAGTGCTCCTGTCTATCACCATACCAAAAACCAGACTTATTTACAGCAGCGTTTAACAGTTATGGTCCCAGAAACGTGTCATTTTTTACAATACAGTTAGTAGACATTGCATATTTAACCATATTTGAGGTGCTATATCTCTGTTGCCCTCTGGGGTGCGTTTAATATTGCACTGCAGGGTCACAGTCAGTGCTCCTGTCTATCAATATACCAACAATCAGACTTATTTACAGCAGCATTTTAAACTTATGGTCCCATAAACATGGCATTTTTGACAATACAGTTACAGATATTGCATATTTAACCTGCTATATTTCAGTTCTCCTCTGGGGTGCGTTTAATTTTCACTGCAGAGTCACAGTCAGTGCTTCTGTCTATCACCATACCAAAAACCAGACTTATTTACAGCAGTATTTTAAAGTTATAGTCCCATAAACATGGCATTTTTGACAATACAGTTATTAGACATTGCATATTTTACTATGTTTGAGGTGCTATATCTCAGTTGCCCTCTGGGGTGCGTTCAATATTGCACTGCAGGGTCACAGTCAGTGCTCCTGTCTATCACTATACCAAAAACCAGACTTATTTACAGCAGAATTTTAAAGTTATGGTCCCATAAACATGGCATTTTTGACAATACAGTTATTAGACATTGCATATTTAAAGATATTTGAGGTGCTATATCTCTGTTGCCCTCTGGGGTGCGTTTAATATTGCACTGCAGGGTCACAGTCAGTGCTCCTGTCTATCACTATACCAACAATCAGACTTATTTACAGCAGCATTTTAAACTTATGGTCCCATAAACATGGCATTTTTGACAATACAGTTACAGATATTGCATATTTAACCTGCTATATTTCAGTTCTCCTCTGGGGTGCGTTTAATTTTTCAGTGCAGAGTCACAGTCAGTGCTTCTGTCTATCACCATACCAAAAACCAGACTTATTTACAGCAGCATTTTAAAGTTATGGTCCCATAAACATGGCATTTTTGACAATACAGTTAGTAGACATTGCATATTTTACTATGTTTGAGGTGCTATATCTCAGTTGCCCTCTGGGGTGCGTTCAATATTGCACTGCAGGGTCACAGTCAGTGCTCCTGTCTATCATCATACCAAAAATCAGACTTATTTACAGCAGCATTTTTAAAGTTATGGTCCCATAAACATGGCATTTTTGACAATACAGTTATTAGACATTGCATATTTAAAGATATTTGAAGTGCTATATCTCTGTTGCCCTCTGGGGTGCGTTCAATATTGCACTGCAGGGTCACAGTCAGTGCTCTGGTCTATCATCATACCAAAAACCAGACTTATTTACAGCAGTATTTTAAAGTTATGGTCCCATAAACATGGCATTTTTGACAATACAGTTATTAGACATTGCATATTTAAAGATATTTGAAGTGCTATATCTCTGTTGCCCTCTGGGGTGCGTTTATTATTGCACTGCAGGGTCACAGTCAGTGCTCCTGTCTATCACTATACCAACAATCAGACTTATTTACAGCAGCATTTTAAACTTATGGTCCCATAAACATGGCATTTTTGACAATACAGTTACATATATTGCATATTTAATCTGCTATATTTCAGTTCTCCTCTGGGGTGCGTTTAATTTTGCAGTGCAGAGTCACAGTCAGTGCTTCTGTCTATCACCATACCAAAAACCAGACTTATTTATAGCAGTATTTTAAAGTTATGGTCCCATAAACATGGCATTTTTGACAATACAGTTAGTAGACATTGCATATTTAACCATGTTTGAGGTGCTATATCTCAGTTGCCCTCTGGGGTGCGTTTAAGATTGCACTGCAGGGTCACAGTCAGTGCTCCTGTCTATCATCATACCAAAAATCAGACTTGTTTACAGCAGCATTTTAAAGTTATGGTCCCATAAACATGGCATTTTTGACAATACAGTTATTAGACATTGCATATTTAAAGATATTTGAAGTGCTATATCTCTGTTGCCCTCTGGGGTGCGTTTATTATTGCACTGCAGGGTCACAGTCAGTGCTCCTGTCTATCACCATACCAAAAACCAGACTTATTTACAGCAGTATTTTAAAGTTATGGTCCCATAAACATGGCATTTTTGACAATACAATTAGTAGACATTGCATATTTAACCATGTTTGAGGTGCTTTATCTCAGTTGCCCTCTGGGGTGCGTTCAATATTGCACTACAGGGTCACAGTCAGTGCTCCTGTCTATCATCATACCAAAAATCAGACTTATTTACAGCAGTATTTTAAAGTTATGGTCCCATAAACATGGCATTTTTGACAATACAGTTATTAGACATTGCATATTTAAAGATATTTGAAGTGCTATATCTCTGTTGCCCTCTGGGGTGCGTTTATTATTGCACTGCAGGGTCACAGTCAGTGCTCCTGTCTATCACTATACCAACAATCAGACTTATTTACAGCAGCATTTTAAACTTATGGTCCCATAAACATGGCATTTTTGACAATACAGTTACATATATTGCATATTTAATCTGCTATATTTCAGTTCTCCTCTGGGGTGCGTTTAATTTTGCAGTGCAGAGTCACAGTCAGTGCTTCTGTCTATCACCATACCAAAAACCAGACTTATTTATAGCAGTATTTTAAAGTTATGGTCCCATAAACATGGCATTTTTGACAATACAGTTAGTAGACATTGCATATTTAACCATGTTTGAGGTGCTATATCTCAGTTGCCCTCTGGGGTGCGTTTAAGATTGCACTGCAGGGTCACAGTCAGTGCTCCTGTCTATCATCATACCAAAAATCAGACTTGTTTACAGCAGCATTTTAAAGTTATGGTCCCATAAACATGGCATTTTTGACAATACAGTTATTAGACATTGCATATTTAAAGATATTTGAAGTGCTATATCTCTGTTGCCCTCTGGGGTGCGTTTATTATTGCACTGCAGGGTCACAGTCAGTGCTCCTGTCTATCACCATACCAAAAACCAGACTTATTTACAGCAGTATTTTAAAGTTATGGTCCCATAAACATGGCATTTTTGACAATACAATTAGTAGACATTGCATATTTAACCATGTTTGAGGTGCTTTATCTCAGTTGCCCTCTGGGGTGCGTTCAATATTGCACTACAGGGTCACAGTCAGTGCTCCTGTCTATCATCATACCAAAAATCAGACTTATTTACAGCAGCATTTTAAAGTTATGGTCCCATAAACATGGCATTTTTGACAATACAGTTATTAGACATTGCATATTTTACTATGTTTGAGGTGCTATATCTCAGTTGCCCTCTGGGGTGCGTTCAATATTGCACTGCAGGGTCACAGTCAGTGCTCCTGTCTATCACTATACCAAAAACCAGACTTATTTACAGCAGAATTTTAAAGTTATGGTCCCATAAACATGGCATTTTTGACAATACAGTTATTAGACATTGCATATTTAAAGATATTTGAGGTGCTATATCTCTGTTGCCCTCTGGGGTGCGTTTAATATTGCACTGCAGGGTCACAGTCAGTGCTCCTGTCTATCACTATACCAACAATCAGACTTATTTACAGCAGCATTTTAAACTTATGGTCCCATAAACATGGCATTTTTGACAATACAGTTACAGATATTGCATATTTAACCTGCTATATTTCAGTTCTCCTCTGGGGTGCGTTTAATTTTTCAGTGCAGAGTCACAGTCAGTGCTTCTGTCTATCACCATACCAAAAACCAGACTTATTTACAGCAGCATTTTAAAGTTATGGTCCCATAAACATGGCATTTTTGACAATACAGTTAGTAGACATTGCATATTTTACTATGTTTGAGGTGCTATATCTCAGTTGCCCTCTGGGGTGCGTTCAATATTGCACTGCAGGGTCACAGTCAGTGCTCCTGTCTATCATCATACCAAAAATCAGACTTATTTACAGCAGCATTTTTAAAGTTATGGTCCCATAAACATGGCATTTTTGACAATACAGTTATTAGACATTGCATATTTAAAGATATTTGAAGTGCTATATCTCTGTTGCCCTCTGGGGTGCGTTCAATATTGCACTGCAGGGTCACAGTCAGTGCTCTGGTCTATCATCATACCAAAAACCAGACTTATTTACAGCAGTATTTTAAAGTTATGGTCCCATAAACATGGCATTTTTGACAATACAGTTATTAGACATTGCATATTTAAAGATATTTGAAGTGCTATATCTCTGTTGCCCTCTGGGGTGCGTTTATTATTGCACTGCAGGGTCACAGTCAGTGCTCCTGTCTATCACTATACCAACAATCAGACTTATTTACAGCAGCATTTTAAACTTATGGTCCCATAAACATGGCATTTTTGACAATACAGTTACATATATTGCATATTTAATCTGCTATATTTCAGTTCTCCTCTGGGGTGCGTTTAATTTTGCAGTGCAGAGTCACAGTCAGTGCTTCTGTCTATCACCATACCAAAAACCAGACTTATTTATAGCAGTATTTTAAAGTTATGGTCCCATAAACATGGCATTTTTGACAATACAGTTAGTAGACATTGCATATTTAACCATGTTTGAGGTGCTATATCTCAGTTGCCCTCTGGGGTGCGTTTAAGATTGCACTGCAGGGTCACAGTCAGTGCTCCTGTCTATCATCATACCAAAAATCAGACTTGTTTACAGCAGCATTTTAAAGTTATGGTCCCATAAACATGGCATTTTTGACAATACAGTTATTAGACATTGCATATTTAAAGATATTTGAAGTGCTATATCTCTGTTGCCCTCTGGGGTGCGTTTATTATTGCACTGCAGGGTCACAGTCAGTGCTCCTGTCTATCACCATACCAAAAACCAGACTTATTTACAGCAGTATTTTAAAGTTATGGTCCCATAAACATGGCATTTTTGACAATACAATTAGTAGACATTGCATATTTAACCATGTTTGAGGTGCTTTATCTCAGTTGCCCTCTGGGGTGCGTTCAATATTGCACTACAGGGTCACAGTCAGTGCTCCTGTCTATCATCATACCAAAAATCAGACTTATTTACAGCAGTATTTTAAAGTTATGGTCCCATAAACATGGCATTTTTGACAATACAGTTATTAGACATTGCATATTTAAAGATATTTGAAGTGCTATATCTCTGTTGCCCTCTGGGGTGCGTTTATTATTGCACTGCAGGGTCACAGTCAGTGCTCCTGTCTATCACTATACCAACAATCAGACTTATTTACAGCAGCATTTTAAACTTATGGTCCCATAAACATGGCATTTTTGACAATACAGTTACATATATTGCATATTTAATCTGCTATATTTCAGTTCTCCTCTGGGGTGCGTTTAATTTTGCAGTGCAGAGTCACAGTCAGTGCTTCTGTCTATCACCATACCAAAAACCAGACTTATTTATAGCAGTATTTTAAAGTTATGGTCCCATAAACATGGCATTTTTGACAATACAGTTAGTAGACATTGCATATTTAACCATGTTTGAGGTGCTATATCTCAGTTGCCCTCTGGGGTGCGTTTAAGATTGCACTGCAGGGTCACAGTCAGTGCTCCTGTCTATCATCATACCAAAAATCAGACTTGTTTACAGCAGCATTTTAAAGTTATGGTCCCATAAACATGGCATTTTTGACAATACAGTTATTAGACATTGCATATTTAAAGATATTTGAAGTGCTATATCTCTGTTGCCCTCTGGGGTGCGTTTATTATTGCACTGCAGGGTCACAGTCAGTGCTCCTGTCTATCACCATACCAAAAACCAGACTTATTTACAGCAGTATTTTAAAGTTATGGTCCCATAAACATGGCATTTTTGACAATACAATTAGTAGACATTGCATATTTAACCATGTTTGAGGTGCTTTATCTCAGTTGCCCTCTGGGGTGCGTTCAATATTGCACTACAGGGTCACAGTCAGTGCTCCTGTCTATCATCATACCAAAAATCAGACTTATTTACAGCAGCATTTTAAAGTTATGGTCCCATAAACATGGCATTTTTGACCATAAAGTTAATAGACATTGCATATATAACCATGTTTGAGGTGCTATATCTCTGTTGCCCTCTGGGGTGCGTTTAATTTTGCACTGCAGGGTCACAGTCAGTGCTCCTATCTATCACCATACCAAACAGCAGAAATATTTACAGCAGCATTTTTAAGTTATAGTCCTATAAACTTGGCATTTTTGACAATACAGTTAAAGAATTTGCATTTTTAACACAAATGCCAAGTTTCTGGGACCATAACTTTAAAATGCTGCTGTAAATAAGTCAGATTTTTCGTATGGTGATAGACAGGAGCACTGGCTGTGACCCTGCAGTGCAATATTAAACGCACCCCAGAGGGCAACTGAGATATAGCACCTCAAACATGGTTAAATATGCAATGTCTATTAACTGTATTGTCAAAAATGCCATGTTTATGGGACCATAACTTTAAATTGCTGCTGTAAATAAGTCTGATTTTTGGTATGGTGATAGACAGCAGCACTGACTGTGACCCTGCAGTGAAATAATAAACGCACCCCAGAGGGCAAATGAGATATAGCAGGTTAAATATGCAATATCTGTAACTTTATTGTCAAAAATGCCAAGTTTATGGGACCACAACTTTAAAATGCTGCTGAATATAAGTCTGATTTTTTACATGGTGATAGACAAGGGCACTGAGTGTGACCCTGCATTGAAATTTTAAACGCACCCCAGAGGGCAACAGAGATATAGCACCTCAAATATTGTTAAATATGCAATGTCTACTAACTGTATCGTCAAAAATGGCAAGTTTCTGGGACCATACCTTTAAAATTCTGCTGTAAATAAATCTGGTGTTTGGTATGGTGATAGACAGGGGAACTGACTGTTACCCTGCAGTGCAATATTAAACGCACCCCAGAGGGCAACTGAGATATAGCAGGTTAAATATACAATATCTGTAACTGTATTGTCAAAAATGCCATGTTTATGGGACCATAAGTTTAAAATGCTGCTGTAAATAAGTCTGATTTTTGGTATGGTGATAGACAGGAGCACTGACTGTGACCCTGCAATGCAATATTAAACGCACCCCAGAGGGCAACTGAGATATAGCACCTCAAATAAGGTTAAATATGCAATGTCTATTAACTGTATTGTCAAATATTCCATGTTTATGGGACCATAACTATAAAATGCTGCTGTAAATAAGTCTGGTTTTTGGTATGGTGATAGACAGGAGCACTGACTGTGACCCTGCAGTGCAATAATAAACGCACCCCAGAGGGCAACAGAGATATAGCACCTCAAACATGGTTAAATATGCAATGTCTATTAACTGTATTGTCAAAAATTCCATGTTTATGGGACCATAACTATAAAATGCTGCTGTAAATAAGTCTGATTTTTGGTATGATGATAGACAGGAGCACTGACTGTGACCCTGCAGTGCAATATTAAACCCACCCCAGATGGCAACTGAGATATAGCACCTCAAACATGGTTAAATATGCAATGTCTATTAACTGTATTGTCAAAAATGCCATGTTTATGGGACCATAACTTTAAATTGCTGCTGTAAATAAGTCTGATTTTTGGTATGGTGATAGACAGGAGCACTGACTGTGACCCTGCAGTGCAATAATAAATGCACCCCAGAGGGCAAATGAGATATAGCAGGTTAAATATGCAATGTCTATTAACTGTATTGTCAAGAATTCCATGTTTATGGGACCATAACTATAAAATGCTGCTGAATATAAGTCTGGTTTTTGGTATGGTGATAGACAGGAGCACTGAGTGTGACCCTGCATTGAAATTTTAAACGCACCCCAGAGGGCAACAGAGATATAGCACCTCAAATATGGTTAAATATGCAATGTCTACTAACTGTATTGTCAAAAATGGCAAGTTTCTGGGACCATAACTTTAAAATGCTGCCGTAAATAAGTCTGGTTTTTGGTATGGTGATAGACAGGGACACTGACTGTGACCCTGCATTAAAATATTAAACGCACCCCAGAGGGCAACAGAGATATAGCACCTCAAATATGGTTAAATATGCAATGTCTACTAACTGTATTGTCAAAAATGACACGTTTCTGGGACCATAACTGTTAAACGCTGCTGTAAATAAGTCTGGTTTTTGGTATGGTGATAGACAGGAGCACTGACTGTGACCCTGCAGTGCAATAATAAACGCACCCCAGAGGGCAACAGAGATATAGCACTTCAAATATCTTTAAATATGCAATGTCTAATAACTGTATTGTCAAAAATGCCATGTTTATGGGACCATAACTTTAAAATGCTGCTGTAAATAAGTCTGATTTTTGGTATGATGATAGACAGGAGCACTGACTGTGACCCTGCAGTGCAAAATTAAACGCACCCCAGAGGGCAACTGAGATATAGCACCTCAAACATGGTTAAATATGCAATGTCTATTAACTGTATTGTCAAAAATGCCATGTTTATGGGACCATAACTTTAAATTGCTGCTGTAAATAAGTCTGATTTTTGGTATGGTGATAGACAGCAGCACTGACTGTGACCCTGCAGTGAAATAATAAACGCACCCCAGAGGGCAAATGAGATATAGCAGGTTAAATATGCAATATCTGTAACTTTATTGTCAAAAATGCCAAGTTTATGGGACCACAACTTTAAAATGCTGCTGAATATAAGTCTGATTTTTTACATGGTGATAGACAAGGGCACTGAGTGTGACCCTGCATTGAAATTTTAAACGCACCCCAGAGGGCAACAGAGATATAGCACCTCAAATATTGTTAAATATGCAATGTCTACTAACTGTATCGTCAAAAATGGCAAGTTTCTGGGACCATACCTTTAAAATTCTGCTGTAAATAAATCTGGTGTTTGGTATGGTGATAGACAGGGGAACTGACTGTTACCCTGCAGTGCAATATTAAACGCACCCCAGAGGGCAACTGAGATATAGCAGGTTAAATATACAATATCTGTAAC
The DNA here is from genome assembly GCF_030506205.2 of Paramisgurnus dabryanus. Lineage (NCBI taxonomy): Eukaryota > Metazoa > Chordata > Actinopteri > Cypriniformes > Cobitidae > Paramisgurnus > Paramisgurnus dabryanus. The sequence goes on from NC_133353.1 coordinate 28,728,112, forward strand.
TGTATTGTCAAAAATGCCATGTTTATGGGACCATAAGTTTAAAATGCTGCTGTAAATAAGTCTGATTTTTGGTATGGTGATAGACAGGAGCACTGACTGTGACCCTGCAATGCAATATTAAACGCACCCCAGAGGGCAACTGAGATATAGCACCTCAAATAAGGTTAAATATGCAATGTCTATTAACTGTATTGTCAAATATTCCATGTTTATGGGACCATAACTATAAAATGCTGCTGTAAATAAGTCTGGTTTTTGGTATGGTGATAGACAGGAGCACTGACTGTGACCCTGCAGTGCAATAATAAACGCACCCCAGAGGGCAACAGAGATATAGCACTTCAAATATCTTTAAATATGCAATGTCTAATAACTGTATTGTCAAAAATGCCATGTTTATGGGACCATAACTTTAAAATGCTGCTGTAAATAAGTCTGATTTTTGGTATGATGATAGACAGGAGCACTGACTGTGACCCTGCAGTGCAATATTAAACCCACCCCAGATGGCAACTGAGATATAGCACCTCAAACATGGTTAAATATGCAATGTCTATTAACTGTATTGTCAAAAATGCCATGTTTATGGGACCATAACTTTAAATTGCTGCTGTAAATAAGTCTGATTTTTGGTATGGTGATAGACAGGAGCACTGACTGTGACCCTGCAGTGCAATAATAAATGCACCCCAGAGGGCAAATGAGATATAGCAGGTTAAATATGCAATATCTGTAACTTTATTGTCAAAAATGCCAAGTTTATGGGACCACAACTTTAAAATGCTGCTGAATATAAGTCTGATTTTTTACATGGTGATAGAAAGGAGCACTGAGTGTGACCCTGCATTGAAATATTAAACGCACCCCAGAGGGCAACTGAGATATAGCACCTCAAACATGGTTAAATATGCAATGTCTATTAACTGTATTGTCAAAAATTCCATGTTTATGGGACCATAACTATAAAATGCTGCTGTAAATAAGTCTGATTTTTGGTATGATGATAGACAGGAGCACTGACTGTGACCCTGCAGTGCAATATTAAACCCACCCCAGATGGCAACTGAGATATAGCACCTCAAACATGGTTAAATATGCAATGTCTATTAACTGTATTGTCAAAAATGCCATGTTTATGGGACCATAACTTTAAATTGCTGCTGTAAATAAGTCTGATTTTTGGTATGGTGATAGACAGGAGCACTGACTGTGACCCTGCAGTGCAATAATAAATGCACCCCAGAGGGCAAATGAGATATAGCAGGTTAAATATGCAATGTCTATTAACTGTATTGTCAAGAATTCCATGTTTATGGGACCATAACTATAAAATGCTGCTGTAAATAAGTCTGGTTTTTGGTATGGTGATAGAAAGGAGCACTGAGTGTGACCCTGCATTGAAATATTAAACGCACCCCAGAGGGCAACTGAGATATAGCACCTCAAACATGGTTAAATATGCAATGTCTATTAACTGTATTGTCAAAAATTCCATGTTTATGGGACCATAACTATAAAATGCTGCTGTAAATAAGTCTGGTTTTTGGTATGGTGATAGAAAGGAGCACTGAGTGTGACCCTGCATTGAAATATTAAACGCACCCCAGAGGGCAACAGAGATATAGCACCTCAAATATGGTTAAATATGCAATGTCTACTAACTGTATTGTCAAAAATGGCAAGTTTCTGGGACCATAACTTTAAAATGCTGCCGTAAATAAGTCTGGTTTTTGGTATGGTGATAGACAAGGACACTGACTGTGACCCTGCATTAAAATATTAAACGCACCCCAGAGGGCAACAGAGATATAGCACCTCAAATATGGTTAAATATGCAATGTCTACTAACTGTATTGTAAAAAATGACACGTTTCTGGGACCATAACTGTTAAACGCTGCTGTAAATAAGTCTGGTTTTTGGTATGGTGATAGACAGGAGCACTGAATGTGACCCTGCAGTGCAATAATAAACGCACCCCAGAGGGCAACTGAGATATAGCAGGTTTAATATGCAATATCTGTAACTGTATTGTCAACAATGCCAAGTTTATGGGACCATAAGTTTAAAATGCTGCTGTAAATAAGTCTGATTTTTGGTATGGTGATAGACAGGAGCACTGACTGTGACCCTGCAATGCAATATTAAACGCACCCCAGAGGGCAACTGAGATATAGCACCTCAAATAAGGTTAAATATGCAATGTCTATTAACTGTATTGTCAAAAATTCCATGTTTATGGGACCATAACTATAAAATGCTGCTGTAAATAAGTCTGGTTTTTGGTATGGTGATAGAAAGGAGCACTGAGTGTGACCCTGCATTGAAATATTAAACGCACCCCAGAGGGCAACTGAGATATAGCACCTCAAACATGGTTAAATATGCAATGTCTATTAACTGTATTGTCAAAAATTCCATGTTTATGGGACCATAACTATAAAATGCTGCTGTAAATAAGTCTGGTTTTTGGTATGGTGATAGAAAGGAGCACTGAGTGTGACCCTGCATTGAAATATTAAACGCACCCCAGAGGGCAACAGAGATATAGCACCTCAAATATGGTTAAATATGCAATGTCTACTAACTGTATTGTCAAAAATGGCAAGTTTCTGGGACCATAACTTTAAAATGCTGCCGTAAATAAGTCTGGTTTTTGGTATGGTGATAGACGGGGACACTGAATGTGACCATGCATTGAAATATTAAACGCACCCCAGAGGGCAACAGAGATATAGCACCTCAAATATGGTTAAATATGCAATGTCTACTAACTGTATTGTAAAAAATGACACGTTTCTGGGACCATAACTGTTAAACGCTGCTGTAAATAAGTCTGGTTTTTGGTATGGTGATAGACAGGAGCACTGAGTGTGACCCTGCATTGAAATATTAAACGCACCCCAGAGGGCAACAGAGATATAGCACCTCAAATATGGTTAAATATGCAATGTCTACTAACTGTATTGTAAAAAATGACACGTTTCTGGGACCATAACTGTTAAACGCTGCTGTAAATAAGTCTGGTTTTTGGTATGGTGATAGACAGGAGCACTGACTGTGACCCTGCAGTGCAATAATAAACGCACCCCAGAGGGCAACTGAGATATAGCAGGTTTAATATGCAATATCTGTAACTGTATTGTCAAAAATGCCATGTTTATGGGACCATAACTATAAAATGCTGCTGTAAATAAGTCTGGTTTTTGGTATGGTGATAGACAGGAGCACTGACTGTGACTCTGCAGTGCACAATTAAACGCACCCCAGAGGGCAACTGAGATATAGCACCTCAAATCCGGTTAAAATGCAGTGTTTGTAACTGTATTCTCAAAAATGCCAAGTTTATGGGACCATAACTTTAAAATTCTGCTGAAAATAAGTCTGGTTTTTGGTATGGTGATAGACAGGAGCACTGACTGTGACCCTGCAGTGCAAAATTAAACGCACCCCAGAGGGCAACTGAGATATAACAGGTAAACTATGCAATGTCTGTAACTTTACTGTCAAAAAGGCCAAGTTTATGGGACCATAACTTTAAAATGCTGCTGTGTAGTGAAATATTAAACGCACCCCAGAGGGTAACTGAGATATATGGATGGTGATAGATAGGAGCACTTAATGTGACCCTGCAGTGAAAGTTTAAACGCACCCCAGAGGGCAACTGAGATATAGCACTTCAAATTTGGTTAGAAATGCAGTGTCTGTAACTGTATTGTCAAAAATGCCAAGTTTATGGGATCATAAGTTTAGAATGCTTCTGTAAGTAAGTCTGCTTTTTTCATGAGGATAGACAAGAGCAATGAGTGTGACCCTGCAGTGAAAGTTTAAACGCACCCCAAAAAGCAGCTCAGATATAGTGCCTACAACTGAGCTGACAATGCAATTGGTCTTTAAAATGATTTGAGAGTGTTATGTAATAAGGAATAATTTGTATAATAAATGGACATTGAATTTGTTGTTTTGTCATTATATCTTGTAAAGTGTAAACAGCTACAATAAGAATCAGAACCAGAATCAAAATTAGCTTTATTTGCGAATTGTGCACACATGCACAAGAAATTAATTTTAGTTTGGTACTTACAGACATACAGTATACATAAACAGCAAAAAGCGACATTTAATGTAAAATTGAAAATTAAAACAAATAACATAGATAAGAAGCAAGTGAGAGAGTTATTTACAAATATCTACAAGTACTGTATATAAAAATGCATATAATGTACATTGCACAAATGTATTTACACAGTTAAGCCTGTTAAACCCTAGTGTGGGATATTGCAATATGCAATACTGCACTTTAAAACTGCAAGGTCGGAGCAAATATGCTACTGTGTAACTGCTTAAGGTGAAGATGTCTTGTGGGACGAATTTTCTGGCACAGTAAATTTGAGAATGGTGAGAGGGAGTGAAAGGGGCTCTTCAAGAAATCTTCTCTCATGTCCACAGTTTGAAGCAGCCAGCCTCTCTTCTGTATGTAGATTCATCATTTCTAGAGTCATCTGCAAACTTCAAACAAACACACACACTCGCGCGCACACACTCGCGCGCACACACACACACACACACACACACACACACACACACACACACACACACACACACACACACACACACACACACACACACACACACACACTCGCAAGCACACACGCACCCGCGCGCGCGCACACACACACACGCACGCACGCACGCACGCACACACACACACACACACACACACACGCAAGCAGGCACGCACCCACACAAACATCACAAAGACATATAAATCGGGATCATTCATAAATGCAATCCAAAGATGACACGTTTAACAATTTAATTTTACATTAACATATTTCGTGTATCTTTACATTCTGACACTCAGTTTACTTTCATAACTCTGTTATTCTGTTTATTTGCAAATGTATATTACTCTCACAGTAACAAAATAAACATAATCACTCAAAACAGCACGAATAAGAGATAATGCGCTACGGTCCCTAAGCTGTGCGTGAAAAAGAAACTGCTAACGCGGAAGTGTCGCGTCTTTTAAGGTGGAACGAAAAGCGTCAATAAGAAGCTGCGAATAAGAAGCTAGATTCAGCCTCGTGAGAATCCTGTCCACCTCCGCAAGAGTGTCATCTTCTGCGGAAAACTCTGAATCTTGCCCATCACTGTTACAGTCTGCCCGATCTCCTTCTCTCATCGACACACTCCGAAGTACACTTGTGTCTGAGGGACCTAACAAGTGTGCATGCCTGTCACTGTCGCTGCTACAACAAACGCTTTCCTGTGTCACCGAAACAGGTGCAACTTTAGTATGCCTGCTTCTTGCTATCCCCATCTCTGTCAACTTGGCACTGTTTAAAGTAGAGTTTTACTGGTTTCACAGCATTTTAAAACAGCTTGTTTTAGTAGTTTGAATCAAAATGAGACGCGAAAATTGATTTATTTGGTCAGTTATCAAAATATTCTAAAATATCCCAGGCTTTACCAAAGCACACTAAAAAGCTAAAGTGCATTTTTAAAGAAAAAGAGGATGGACGCAAAAAACGGAAAGCAAGCGAGATCCCATCGCGAACAACTGAAACGGTCCCCTGGTCAATAGGCGTGTTCGACCTGTTACCGCGTTGCGCAGGCTGATCGACATTTGACATCAAAATATCGCGAGAGAAATTTGACAAGCTTCGCTTTATATTCGCTCTCGCGATACTCTAACGTAGACACAAGTTCGACCAATAAACACCTTTGTTTATATGCGAGCGGTGCGGCAAACTAGAACGTCGTGTATGTTTTGCAATGTGACAGTCTACCATCTGGCGTAATTACTATACTGTGTGTACTGGACCTGTACTGGGAACAGCTGTGAGATGATGCAAGAAATGTATTACTGTTTCTCACAAAACTCGACTGTTTCTTCTTTTCTCTTACTAAAACATGATGTATTTAGCACAGGTTAGTTTTTTTAACATAACGTAATTTTTATTAAATAACAAAAACAATTATTCACCTATAATTAATTGGACATATTCGACATAAAGAAATTTAAAAGTATTAAAAATGCAAATTAATGTGTAAACAACAAAACCACATATATTTACACTTATTGAGACACACTTTAAACTCTTTAAAAACAATTTCAAACACTATTATCATCATTCTATAAGCATCAATTCAACTCCACAATAGTAAAAAATATTTAAACAAAAGAAAAAAAGCAGAAAATACATTACAAATAAATAAGTATATTAAAACACAAAATACACTATTTCTTTGTATTTTTATGAACGGACAATCACAAGCAAAGCAAAAAGCTAAATGTTGTTTATACTAGGGCACCATCACTAATGGCATTTTTTAATACATTACTTAAACGGCTAACTAGTAGCTACAGTTCATCAAAGACACCATAAACTCAATGATAGCTTACTTATTAACTAGCCTACTGCACAGCAGTAGGTTATTGAAATAATTTATTCAGCAGAGATTGTACAAAGATTCATCTATGTAGATCTGTAAATTTAAGCAAAATACCCTGCGTACACCATCATTATCCCTGTTTGTCTATTAATGATTAATTATTCAAACTAAATTATCAAGCTATTCCTTGTTATGCCTTATAAAATCTGTGGTTACTGTTTAACAGATCAGCAGTGTAAACTTTTTTTGTTGTTGCCATGGGAACACAATGACAATCCATACTGTGTTCACTGTCACTGTATGGTACAGCGCTCATGGACCTGCTCCTCACTATCAGCGCTGCTGGGGGTCTTGGGTTTTCTTTTTCCTTTAGATGGGGCAGCTGAGCCATGATCCATAATGTGCTGCAGTAGGTCTTTACTCTCACTAGGTGGCAGGTTGTAGAAAAAATATTGTGGGGCCATCTGAATAAACCTGAATGAAACAAGAATTTATTTAATAATGCTATGGCTAGGAACTATACTCACATTCCAACATAATAATCAAGGACTTTGCTGCTGTACTATGGGTGCAGCAGGCACAATGATATTTCGCAGTGCTTGAAAATAGTCCCCAGCTATTGAAAGTTACCAAGGGGATGCTGCGTAATATTTTGTGTTCCATATGATTGAAACACAAAATAAAGCTGGGTAGTCACTGCCAGCAGTAACTGTTTTTAGTTACATCTTTCAACAGTAAATACACAAAGCATCAATAATGCTTTAACTTACTCGTGTGCTGATATCTGGGAGACAGTTCTTATACAGTTGTTTTCTGATAGTGTATGCTCATGGTACAGAACCCATTCTGGAAGATCCTTCTTGTACATCTCATTTCCATAGCCAGACAGTGGGTGGATCTGAGCCACATGCTTATGGGTAAGCATGAAGTAATTCCCTGACCCGTCGATGTCCCTGGCCACCTGAAATATCCCAGAGAGATTAAACAATAGAAAATGCAATAGGAAATCCCTAAGCACTGTGTTTGTACATTCCCAATGCAATAATTTGATAAATCTATTGTGCCATGCATTAACACATTCTCATCTCAGTGCATTTCAGAAAAAATAAGTCTTTTAATCTCCTTTCTCATTTATTTTAAATGCAAAAAGCATATTTTAGATATTGATGTGAATGATCATAATCTTGTCTTGTTATTTCTAAATGCATACCTGCATGAAGAATCCAGCTAGCAGGGCACGTTTAATGTTCATACAGTTGCTTTTAGAGCCAAAAGCTGGTAAGGACACAGGCAGCTCTATTCGTTTTAGAATATCTGTCAGATCGGAGCGTATCACGTCTGCTGTCTGAAGAGCAGCGAGGCTCAGGAAATGCTCTTCACACCAGCGTTCCACGTTAGAGTCTAAAAGACAAACATCAAGAGCAAACATCTGCATGAGAGTAGGTTCTTTGCCCATCTATTACAGTACAGTAGATTTTTTTCTGTAAATTATATTGGTAATACATTACAGTTAGGGTCCACAAGCAATATATATATATATATATATTGCAATATGTGCATAATGCAGTATGCATTTAGCAATGGTTTGCAACATCCAAATGATTTTAATACTTCAAAAAGTTATGCATAGTAACGTTTTTAAACATATTTATTTTACAAACTTAAAAGAGTAGTTCACCCGAAAATGAATTCATTATTATTAAGTCATTATTTACCTTTTCCCCTTAAACTGTTTCATACATGTAAAGATGTCTTTATTATGTTGAATATAAATGAATATATTTTAAAGAATGTTTGTAACCAAGCACCGTTGATATATGAAAATATAGTATGAAAAATAATACTATGGAAGTGAACAGTGCCCCAGATCTGTTTGTTTATAAGATTTTTCAAAATATCTTCATTTGTGTTCAGAAGAACAAAGACATTTATTGAGGTTTAGAATAATTTAAGGGTGAGGAAATGATGACAGAATTTTCATTTTTGGGTGAACATCCTCTTAAGGCATTATCATATCAATAATCTTTAAAGGATTAGTCAATTTTCTTAAAAAACAAAAAATCCAGATAATTTACTTGCCCCATGTCATCCAAAATGTTGATCATGTCTTTCTTTGTTCAGTCGGGAAGAAATTATGTTTATTATAAAACATTCCAGGATTTTTCTCATTTTAATGGACTTTAACTCTTTCACCGCCAGCGTTTTTAAAAAAAGTTGCCAGCCAGCCCCAGCGTTTTTCATGATTCTACCAAAGTTTGATGCCTTCCAGAAAATGTTCTTCTTTAAATATATAAACATACAATATACCAAATGAAAGAACAGACCCTCTGTTTTCAAACAAAAAAAAACCCCGTTTCATCAGTGGTTCTTTTGTAATCAGCTTTTGAATATGGGTAGGTTTCTGCAAAAACACCACATTTTGAGCAAAAAGCTGAGATAATTCCATTTTTATGACGGACTTTTCATAGAGATCCCATTCAGAGCGATCTTTAAAACAGACACAGACATGCAGCCGCTTGCCATAGGGCAATACTTCCGGGTTTAAAAAGTTGCAGAAGGGCGCCACCTGGTGGATAATAGGTATTGCGGAAAGACGGAAAATCTCGTCATTGGCGGGGAAGCGTTTTCTCTTAATTGACGAGATATCTCGTCAATGGCGGTGAAAGAGTTAATGGACCCCAACACTTTACAGTTTTAATGCAGTTTAAAATTGCAGTTTCAACGCAGCTTCAAAGGACTCTAAACAATCCCAAACAAGGCATGAGTGTCTTATCCAGCGAAACGATTGTCATTTTTGGCAAGAACAATAAAACATATGCCACAACTACTCGTCTTCCTCCGGCTGTGTGACGGGCCAGTGCGACTTAATAATTTGCGTAATGACGCCGAAAGGTCACGTGTTACACAAATGAAACACACATTTGCGTACCATTTTAAACAATAAACAGACACAAAGACATTAATTAGTATCATTCAACATACAACAACGTCGGAGCGGTCCTCTTTCTCCACATTTGTAAACACTGGGCAGTAGTTTCGCATACATCATCCGTGACCTCTTGATGTGATGAAGTATTACTGAAGTCGTGCATATTTTTTATTTATTTTTTGCCAAAAATGACAATCGTTTCGCTAGATAAGACCCTTATGCCTTGTTTGGGATCGTTTAGAGTCCTTTGAAGCTCCGTTGAAATTGCAATTTTAAACTGCATTAAAACTGTAAAGTGTTGGGGTCCAGTACAGTCCATTAAAATGAGAAAAATCCTGGAATGTTTTACTCAAAAAACATAATTTCATCTCGACTGAACAAAGAAAGACATCAACATTTTGTATGACATGGGGGTGAGTAAATTATCTGGATTTTTTTAAGAAAATTGACTAATCCTTTAATATCGTGCAACCCTAATTCGAGTACTGTATAGTCCAGAGGTATTAGTTATAGACTTATACTTTAATGCACAAACGACACTCACATGGTCCTTCTTTCGCAAAACTGTAGGAATTATAGATGTTTATGAGGGTTAAGTGGTCTCCCTCATCATGCCGAAACATCTGATGGCACTGTAAAGCTTTCTGTCTCAGCTCCACTGCAGGAATAAGGTAACAGCTTGGAGCTGCACGACAAAGTGAAAAGAAAATGTTTAAAATCAATCAGGAGTGCAATTTTTATGTATTTGTTATTTTTAAATGTAGATTAAATGTGTCAGTAATATGGCCTTGACGTATCTACTGTACTAGAAACGCGTTCATTGATGGTACAGATAATTTGGCACATTAGTACAAATCTGATTTCTTGGACATTAATCCAAATAGATGCAAACAGAATAAAGATCAATGTACTGAGACAAGAATTACCTGTAAGCATGGCAGCAATGGTCAACACTTCACTGACACAGTCAAACTCACAGGACGCAAGCAAAGTCTTGGCCATCTGAGGCTCAAGAGGAAACTCGGACATTATAATTCCAATCTCAGACAGATTTCCATCGTCATCCAAAGCAGCAAGGTAGTCGAGCTCCTCTAGAGCTTGCATCAGGCCTTCTGGATCTACAAGGGGTGTACATTAAAATGTTCAATAGATACAAAATATTCACTGTGGTGCACACAAAAATGTGACTTGAGGTGCAAAGAACCTCTCAACAACTCCTATTTGATTAAATAACTTAAATCCAAGCACTAAACCATGAACTGCATACATATTTTCAACATGCCAAATGATTAACATGGCATAGGCATAGCTGATTTCTCTGACAGTGGCACAAAAGTGCATCACATATTTCATCTATCAAACAATGTTTCTCTATCACAAAAACATTCTTATCGTAGCTTCACTAATGATGTTTTTGCTGTCATGACTGGTGTGTGTCATGGAAGCTGGTTATCTCTGAAACAAAGAGCCCAGTCAGAGTGCTGTCGGCTCAGCTAAAGCATGGCTCACCACCTCTTAATGCCAGCAGTGAACAGGACAGGCCCATCTGCACACTCACTGTGAGCCAACAGGACCTGGATAATCCCAGTATTGCTTGGCTGTTGCAAACACCGGGCAGTGAACAGCTTGTTCCTGTTTACACTGTCCAGAGGTAGATGACTCAGTCTCATAGACTAGGTGAGGGATTCTCTATATCAAGTATATAGTAATGATTGATCGTCCTGGACACAAATGGATTTAAATGAAATTGCTATACCGTAAGAGTAGTGAGTACTTGGTGGTGATGCATGCTTAAATTTACACTGAAAAAGAAACATATGGAGCAAAATATCTTGAGTAGTGTTACTTTGGGGTGGGCCAATAGAGGACCACCCAGAAAACCCTACCAGCTACATAGCAATACCTCAGCGATCACATACCCAGGAAGACACTGTACAATACCATTGTGTTGCTGAAAAATCGACTTTGTTGCTATTAAACAGGTAGGGAGGATAAGTTTTTAGGAAGCATCTCACCTGGTCTGTCAATGAAGTCACAGTGGCTCAGTCCAGCAATTTCCATTCGTTTTAAGAAGAGCACAGTAGCAGTTATGTCAGACTCGAGAATGTGAGGAACAGTCTCAACAGGAAGTGAAGCATCCTCTTGATATAAGCAGAAACACTTGCCTGTAGAAAAGGTAGAGTAAGGTAACAGAACCAAAGATGATGGAATTACCTTTATGAATTTGTGACGAGGCGATATTCAGTCCTGTATAAAGAATAATAAAGAATGATCACCTTTTGGGCCAGCAAGTTGTTTGCGGCTCTCTGCTTGGCTCCTGCTGATTGGTCGAATGACAATGGAGTTGGCTCTGATTCTAGGGTTGTACACCTGTAACAATAAAACATTGGGTCACACACACACACCAAAACTTCCATAAGCCTAAGGCATATACGTCACTATATACATACATATCTTTTTTGTACTCCAGCATCAATAACAAAGCGAATGCTCCGAATGGCCCAGAACAAGTATGCACTGGGGCTGCAGGTAAGGAAGACTCTCCTGCACTTTCTCTCTTCAGAAAGATCCAAGAAACCGTGTCCTTGCTCAGGGTAGAGAGAAACAGGCATCATCTCACCATGAGAGAATGCCAGGTTTGCACCCTCCCTTCGTAAAATGGCATGAGCGCACTCAATCTCCTAGGGAAATTGAAGAGAAAGAAAAGTTTTGATTACCGTGGAAATGGGACTTTCTCAATTTTGTGCAAGATTTCCCCAAGCAAGGCATGGTGATGACATTTGTGTGACATAAAACTAAACCTCCATTAAATTAATGTTCAGCCCATTGCCTGGGAGGTCGACAAAAATTTATTAAATTAAATTACCCAATAAAAATGTTACACTTTTGCAATGATTTCAAACCATGTGCAACGTCTCTAATTTTGAAAAGGCTTAAGGTTACCCATCCGCATTACATAAGCAGCATGTATGTTATGCATTTATATCTACTACTTGCCAACAGCCCCGCCGCTCCCATAACGCGCATCACGCGCTGTGCGTAGGGCACCAGGTGCTGAGAGGGCACCAAAATAATAGCCTAATGAAAAAAAATTATAATGCTGATAGAATTTCATTAGCCTATAAAAATATTATTAGGCACTTTTTATCCATGTATATGTTACAAAAAAGGGGGAACGAGATAATTAAATTGCTCTAGTCTAGAAAGTATGCCCCCCAGCATTTGATGGTCCATGCCGGTTGATCGCGCGGGCGCCTGACGAAGTTTGACAGAGGCCGTTTCTCAATCCGAAGGATGCAGCCTCCAGAGGTCGCATTTCCAGGCTGCATACGTCATCAAAACGTTCTTATTTCGTAATATTAACGATTATAAAATTGACTATTATTCTTAGTTCATCGTAAATTGTTGTAATATGCTTATGACTTGCTAATGTAATGTTCAGTTACTGAAATAAACCAGGCTTGATGACGTATGCAGCCTGCATATGCGACCTCGCGCAGACTGCAGCCTTCGGATTGAGAAACGGCCAGACAGTAAACTATTGGAAATGGCCCCGAAAAGACAGCAGGAGTCATGATCGGAAAAAAGAAAAAAGAAAAACTGCGGGATGATGCCCGTGCATCACTTGCAGGTAAGTCCATCATGTTTAATCATTCCTTAATAAAGGGAAATATGGGCTCCAGCTGCTGCTAATCGTAATGCGCCTCGAACTTGCTGTGCTGGCATTAATGTTAGCAAAATGTTGTTATAATGTATAACTTCAGTGCAAGCTAAATTGAGATTTTACTGTAAAACATTACCTATGCATATGAATTTTACAAATAACTGACGCCAGCTGTCACTTTCTTTATACGTTTCTTTAGATATTGAGCAGTAGTTTATTTTGTGGTTTATTTTGACGTGACGGTGGTTAATACAGTACTTCCTCGGTATAAATTAACGTTAGCAGTCAGTGCACATGGTAGGCTAACAATTCCTGACTGTTAAATATATAAAAATATAAAATGTCACCATGTATGATATGAAGCAAACATGACCTTGACACTTAGTTTTCTAAATCTTTGTTTTATTTAAGAATATTGAGCATTCTTGTTTACTTATTGATGTTTATTTAATGTAATTTATTTAAAGTGACATTGTACTTGATATTTTTTATTTTGCTATTCTATTTAAGTTTGGTATTTTTTTCTATTTTGCTATTCTATAAAAGTTTGCACTTTCTATGTGTAGTGTTTATTGACTAAAGCTGTGAAGATTTTACTTTCTGCTATTAAGTTATATGTTTGGTAATAAAAAGTTAAACTGGCAAAAACAAACAAAAAAAATTCTCAAGGTCGGGGTGGGGGGCATTTTAAAGGAATTATGCTTAGGGCACCAAAATGGCTAGCAGCGGCACTGCTTGCCAATCAATAATTAAAAAAAAAAAATTAGAATTATTAATTATGAGGATATAACTAATATAAAAATATAATATAATATAATATAATATAATATAATATAATATAATATAATATAATATAATATATTACAAAATAATAAATCTATTGAAAACTACAGCACATTGTTCAACTCAATCTCATCTATAAACATTTTCATCTGAAGCACGTGCACGCGGTTACGCGTCTAAACTTAACTTAATTTCCTGTCTCTGTCTGTTTAATGGCCCAACTTTTTTGGATATTACAAAGTATTGTGGCTTTAAGACTTCGCAAACAAATTGGCTGTTGGATTTAATATGCTGGAAAACATGAATTTTGTTTTTACACACAAACAGCTTAAAGTGGATGTTTGTTTGTGTTTGTTAAGGCAATGTGAACTAGTCTTTAAACATATCTTACTTGCTCGGTTGCCAGAAAAGTCACAATGTCTCCATCTTCTTCATTCTGATGGATTTCCAGAGCTAGTCTAAGGGCAGAGCAGAGATAATCCTTCACACCTCCTCTTCCACTGCCATACACCACTTCGCACAGCTGCGGACCCTCCAGACTGATTCGTGGAACGCCTCCATAGTGCCGCAGCAGTTTGTCTGTGGAGTGAGGGGCGGTGAGAATGACCAGTCGAAGCTCTGGCCGTGCGAGGAGCACGTCTTTGAGCAGTCCGAGAAGCAGATCTGTGCTGATGGTCCGGTCCTGGGCCTGATCAATGACCACCACACCATACTGCTCCAAAAGAGGGTCCGACATCATTTCACGGAGCAAAACTTCATCTGTGTAGTATCTGAAAAGAAACAGACAAATTCTATTAAAAAATATATTTTTTTCACCTCAAATAACAATCTACATCTAAAGCTCAGAATAAGTGAAGACAGGCAGAAGTGATTTGAATATAATTAACTTTGGGAATTGTCAGCATTTTCAGGAGGTCACACACCCTCTCAGCTGTTTTGTTATCACTGTTTCGGGTTTTTGTTTGCTTGCCTGACTTAGGGTTACCCTGAATGCTGGGATGAAGCATATGGGCAGCATTGGTGCAAGCAGCTGCAATAGAGACCCTCAGACAGAGCCCCTCTGCCTTTTGTTGGCTTTTATATTGTTTGGAAGGACAGGCGCCCGTGAAAAGGAGCCACACGTGTGGCGATAATGAAAGGGGGAAGGGCAGGTTGCATAGTGATTTTGTCATGTGCAAATGAGCAAATATTGTGCAACTTTGTTTTCGAATGACCATGCATACCTCAGTACGGTGTCAGCAGAGCTGCATGTCTGATGTGGGATGCTATATCCAACTTCATGACCAATGTTAACATCCATCTCATCAGCCACACGCAGGGCCAATTCCACTGTGCTCTGATGGTGAATCTGAGTGCACACTACCGTCCCATTCTGATACTGCACAGATAAGCAGGACTCTGCACACCATTGAGGGATCTAAATAGAGAAGGCAGATGAACACATGCTTCAAGTATACTCGTAAATCAAATACTTAAATAAGATTTGGTTTGGGGAATGCACTGGATTACACCAAGTCACTTGTGTATCGCATGAAAGCTGAGGCAATGTAAACATCATGTGATTTACAAAACATCAATTTAGTGTAAAGTTCAGATCTGAGTGAGACATGAAGAAACTGTATAGTGTAGTATACTAGAGTATATTGTAGTATTCTATAGTAAAGTTAAAAAACACTAGTATCTAGAGTTTACTATTGGAGATACTTTATTATATACTATAGTATTTTTGTGTGAAAATACAATCTATAGAATGTTATCATCTTTAAAGTATAAGCTTTATTTTGTTATATAAAACAATGCTACATTTAAATAAAGATGAATTTTATGAAGCACCAAATAATCCAGAAACTGACCTGTGTGCTTTGTCCTGTTTTGGCTGTTCCAGTAACTATCACAATCTGATTGTTGATCAGACTGTCCATAAACTCACATTTTGCTCCCCACACCGGTAAATCTTTTCTTTCTTGCAATAGTTTGTAATATCTTGAGGAGAAAGGAAGTCCGTCAAACTGATTCATCTCAAGGAGATCATCTTGAGTTTGGTTAGAGTCTGCTAGTTTCTCCACATCTGCTGATAACTCCATTTCGTAGGCCACCTCTTTTACGTTGCAAAATAAATACAAATAAATAAACGGACTGCATCAATTATAAGACTATATTAATAAGTCGACATACCGCAAATTGTATATTACTAAAATAAACAGCAAGCTCATAAACAGTGAGTTTTAGAAAGCGCGCTCTCCTTTGTGTGTCATGAGATGTCCCGCTCAGTGCTCGCACTGAATGAACGCGCAGAGATTTGCAGCGGTCATGCGCTCATTAATCTCATCACAATAGGCGCCTCATCTGACAAAAAATAAACACAGTGTAAATCTGAACAGATAAATAATAGTTTATCTGAAATATCATCAATAAAACTGAGGCAATAGTCCCAAATTTGGATACTGATTTTCTGAGGAAAAGTTAAATGGTCCACAGGTTGCGCGTCTTGTCAATGGCGTCACCATAGCAACGGTAAAGCATATGTGGTCATATGCGCGTGAGATAAATTGGGGCAAAACACAGCAGCGACAGTTGACTACTCACAGAAACAAAGTATTTTACCTTTACAGTACAAGGAAACATCAACGGATACAAAGATGAAAGCAGGTAGACTGATGCAGGGGTTGTGTTTAGTATCAGTTTATCGAGTTTATTTTGCTACTACTATAAAAAAACATTATATTCAAAAAACGTGTATTAGTTACATAGATTATGAGTATTATACAGTCTAAAATAGTAAAATACATACTATTTTATATAAGCCTGCGACAATTATGATACAATTGTTTTAATTTCCCTCTTATTTGTAATCATTATAATAAGCAAAAAACGTAAGCTTTCAATTCAACTGATGAAATCCTAAAATTGAGCCCTTAATTCATAGGAAGCTGCATTGAATCGTGCTACACCATAAAGTCTATTGTACAAAAATTTTGTCTCAAATTCTAGCCATTAAAAAGTAAAGTATAACACATTCCGTAACAGTCTTGGTTAGTTAGTGGTTAAATATTTTTGGTTCATTATTACCGTGTCACACTTGAATGGCAAGGGTTAAGAGCTTGCTGTTGTATAATAATGAATATTGTGTATTCACACAATAACCATCCAATTAGGAAAATCAGAGAGTGATTTATTTAAGTTTTTTATTTTTTTAATTAAATGTATTTATTGTTTGTAATTGTATAATGGCCGCATAGAATACAACTAGATTACATTTATACTTCATTGAAATTAAGCCAAGAAAGAAAGTTAGGTTAACAATACAATACATCTGAAGAAATCCATGCATACTTTATAATATATTCACTCAATTGAATTTCTGTACAGGATCTCTTAAGCTCCCTGAGCCGCCTGTGGCTGGTAAAGTCACTCATCATAGCATCGAGCTGAAATGGGCTTATGAAGATAACAAACCTCGAAACGGTCCACCTGAACACTGGACCCGCTTTTCTGTGGAGCAAATAGACCCCAAAAAACACACATTTAAGAAAATATACTTGTACGCTTTCTCTTTTCAAAGAATATTTTGTAAATATTATTGTTTCTGTAACAGTTCTATAATTGTTTCGAATAATATATCATTTTTACTGATACCATTTCAATATCTTAGAACAGGGGTTCTCAAACAAATCATCTGGGGGGCCCTGGGATGGTGCCAGGGGGCCCCGGTTTAATAACATTTTATAAAATAATTAATTCTGTGTAATTAAATCTCAGAAAAATAAGGCTATCACCAACCGCACTACATTGAAAATGTAATTTATTTTGTTTTATTTTTTTACATATTTATTTTTGGAATGTTTATGTCATAAATTTTCTTTGGGGGGCAAAAAGGGATGCACCGTATACAGGGGGTGGGGGGGTCTACACTGAAAAAGTTTGAAAACCACTGTCTTAGAATGAATTTAAATCACTTTTATTGTCACGTTAGCATCATCACAAGTGCATTGGTGAACACATACAGTATACTTTTTAGCAAACATTTTACATTTTAGTCTTTTTTTACAGAGGCTACGGCACCCGTTGTGTTGTAAATGGATTGAAGACCAGCACATCTTACAGTTTCAGACTCAGGATTACCAGACCTTTAGGAGAAAGCCTTTGTACTCCTGTGGTCTCTGTCATCACAACCCGTGAGAAAATCATATTTTACCTACAGTCTAATAGACTGTAAGCTTCAAATGTGTTTTCAAAATGTGTTTAATGTTTTGATGGTGTGGCTACAGGAGTGCCATATAGTGGTAGGAACCTCCACCATGCTCTTAACAGGGAAGATGAAAAGGAGTTGACCACAGTGTTGCAGTCTGGGTTAGACTCACTCGTCATATTGAACAACTTTTACATACTCTATACATTGCTGTGCTACTTCTGCCAAACCTTTATTAATATCTTTGCTTAATGTACACTAATATTCATAAGGTCAGTTCATGTACACTATTTTAAATGGTCTCTCTAGCACAGTCGATGTGAATGTTAAGGACAAAATGGGGTTTAGCCCTCTGATGGTGGCTGCCCAGAAAGGTTTAACAAGGTACAGTCATAATTACTTATCTAAATTATAGCTATTCAATGTCCTATTATTTTCAAATTTGCTATTCTATTTTATTTATTGATTTATTTTATTAAGTGAGAACAACAGCTATTGTCAAAATATGGTCATTTATTTGTAATTTTTGGCCTGTATAGCTTAGTTGACATTTTAGTGAAACATGGAGCTGACATTGGAATGAAATATAGCACTGGAAAAGACAGGTATACTTTATATATCATGTATCAATGTTTCTTTATTCTGTGCATATAATTTTATATATTTTAATTTAATTTTACATGAATCAGTCATGTGTTCTAGTCATTATTGTGTCTGTTCTTTTCAGTCTAATGATGGCCTGTTACGCTGGACACCTGGACATAGTGAGGTATCTGCGTAGGTGCGGAGCCACTTGGCAGTCAAGGGACAAGAATGGCTGTAGTCCGCTCCACTGGGCTGTAGATGGGGAACACATACCTGTCATCAAATACATGATCCAGGATGGCTGTGAGGTCAGACTTTAATTGTTCATCCAAGGTGGATTTGATGCGATAATTATTTTGCATCTATGGGACATGTTGGATTCAAAATCTAGGGACACTCCACTTTTTTAGAAAATATACTCATTTTCCTGCTCCCCCAGAGTCAAACATTTGATTCTTACCATTCTGGAATCCATTTAGCTGTCCTCCGGGTCTGGCGGTACCACTTTTAGCATAGCTTAGCACAATCCATTGAATCTGATTAGACCATTTAGCATCGCGCTCAAAATTAACAACTACTATTCAAAACTATTTTTTAAATTCTGTTTAAAAACGCAGAATTCCTTGCACAACTTATGAAGTTAAGTAATTAAAATAATAAAAGCAACATGCTTACCTATACATTACAACATTCAAGTTTTTTCACTAAAAAATGTGACCCTGTCTATGAAATTCAAGCTTAAAGGAATATTCCATTTTCTTAAAAGAAAAATCCAGATTATTTACTCACCACCATGTCATCCAAAATGTTGATGTCTTTCTTTGTTCAGTCGAGATGAAATTATGTTTTTTGAGGAAAACATTGCAGGATTTTTCTCATTTTAATGGACTTTAATAGACACCAACAATTAACACTTAATTCAACACTTAACATTTTTTTTCAACGGAGTTTCAAAGGACTCTAAACGATCCCAAACGAGGCATTAGGGTCTTATCTAGCGAAACGATTGTCATTTTTGACAATAAAAATAACAAATATACACTTTTAAACCACAACTTTTCGTCTAGGTCCGGTCCAGCGCGACCTAATGTAAATGCATAGTGATGTAGGGAGGTCACGTGTTACATGTATAAAACGCACATTTGCGGACCCTTGTAAACAATAAACTGACACAAAGACATTAATTATATCATTTCACATACAACAACGTTGGAACGGTCCTCTTTCAACAGAAATGTAAACACTGGGGCGGAGTTTCGCGTTCGTCCTCTGTGACCTCTTGACGTCATGACGTATTGCGTGAGGTCACGCTGATGCTTTCAAAACGGGATCTAGACGAGAAGTTGTGGTTTAAAGGGATAGTTCGGCCAAAAATGATATTAAACCCATGATTTACTCACCCCCAAGCTGTCCGAGTTGCATATGTCCATAGTTTTCAGACAAACACATTTTCGGATATTTTAGAAATGTTTTAGATCTTTCAGTTGATTAAATGTAATGTTACGGGGTTCACGACCATCAAGTCCAAAAAAGTGCGTCCATCCTTCACAAATTAAATCCAAACGGCTCCAGGATGATAAACAAAGGTCTTCTGAGGGTAATCCGCGTGGTGTTGTTGTAGAAATATCCATATTTAAAGCTTTATTAATGTAAATAACTACCATCCGGTAGCGCCTCCATCTTAGGTATTTATTTTCATTAATAAAGTTTTAAATATGGATATTTTTACAACAACACAGCGCGGATTACCCTCAGAAGACCTTTGTTTATCATCCTGGAGCCGTTTGGATTTAATTTGTGAAGGATGGACGCACTTTTTTTGGACTTGAAGGTCATGGACTATGGGTGGACCCCGTAACATTACATTTAATCAACTGAAAGATCTAAAACATTTTCTAAAATATCCGAAAATGTGTTTGTCTGAAAAACGATGGACATATGCAACTCGGACAGCTTGGGGCTGAGTAAATCATGGGTTTAATATAATTTTTGGCCGAACTATCCCTTTAAAAGTGTATATTTGTTATTATTTATATTGTCAAAAATGACAATCGTTTTACTAGATAAGACCCATATGCCTCGTTTGGGATTGTTTAGAGTCCTTTGAAACTCCGTTGAAAAAACTGTTAAGTGTTGAGTTAAGTGTTAAGTGGTGGTGTCCATTAAAGTCTATTAAAATGAGAAAAATCCTGCAATGTTTTCCTCAAAAAACATAATTTCTTCTGGACTGAACAAAGAAAGACATCAACATTTTGGATGACATGGTGGTGAGTAAATGATCTGGATTTTTCTTTTAAGAAAATGGAATATTCCTGTAAGTCTCTTAAATTAATTATGAGATTATGAGTATCAACATTTGATTTCAGTCACTGATTTCAATCTTTGACATGACCTAACTCAGTCTATATCAAAGATATCAAGGTTATATATTCACACAATTTCCTTTACATTATGTAAATGACTGAAGAAGATGAATCACAAAAAATGAATTATTCCCTGAAACCACAGAACCTCTTCATTGAGAATTTTACCCTGTGTTGACAGTCTGTGTTTTATACCCAAAGGTGGATATGAGGGACAAGATCTCTTACTGGACCCCACTCATGCGTGTGTCGGCCACCAGCGGGAACCCTGAAGTGGCCGCTATTCTCCTCCAAGCTGGAGCAGACGTAAACGTTCGCGACAAACCTGGAATAACACCACTAATGGTAATTACTTATATATTCTTGCCTAGCCAGACCTTTAACAAAAATGCCAGAGGGCTGATATGAAGAGACTGTTTGACTGACATGTAAAGCAACACATTACAGTTTGTTTAGTTTGTCATTTATGAAGAGGTTTAACTGAAATAAATGATGCCTATCGGTGTCAGAACACTTTTCTTAAAACAACAGAAACAAAACATTGTTTTGTTGTCATAGGTTGAGTTTGGGGGGCGGGGTAATTATGATTTTGTCTGAGCTATTAATGAAATTTGAATGAAGTTTCTTTCCTTTTAGCTTGGCCTAAAACATCTGGCAAAGTGACTACTAATGGAAATAAGCCTTCTGGCTAATTTTGGTACATTTAGATCTGTTAGTGTTGATCAATGTACATTTTCCCCTTTAAACAAAATAAGTAAAATAAAAATATAAGAATTCATATTTTTTGTAGTCTTAATATTTTAATAGTTTAATTAAGTAACTTAAGGCAAAAATAGTTTTTTATTAAAAAAATTTAAAAACCATGAAACGCAAAGTATTGCCTTGTTTGCCGGTATAGGTGCCCCCCAAGCACAAATGTAAAACTCTGCCTATGTTTCTTATCCTAATTAGGTAGCTGTGTTGAATAACCATGAAGAACTAGTAAAACTACTGCTTGACAGTGGGGCAGACCACCAAATGAAGAATGAGGTAAAGGCAAATATTTGATCACTATACTATTTCTAATCCAAGTAGGAGTAAAATACAAACATTCTGCTGCTATTCACTTATATTTACACCCTAATACAGTATGGAGCAAGTGCAGCTGATATGGCAAAAGCATTTGGGAAAGAGGTAATTTTATAAATTACACAAAATAATTTATTAATGTGACCTGTGCTGGCAAAATGAGTCGGAATGGACACAATCTAATTTTGAGCTACAGAAAGTATAAATGTCATTTTTGGACGAAATTGAGGTTTTCATTAAAAATAAGAACATTAAACCCTTGCCTAGCAATACCAATGCTCTAAATAGTTATTAAACATCTAAAATTATCTTTATTTGTACATTTTCTGAGAGGTGTACAGTCCTAAATGCTTAATCTAATACAAAGATGCATGTTCATCTATACGTGCGTCTGACATTTTGGTTGCGGTTTTAAAACATGCAGGAATTAGAAAATAAAGTGCAGGACATGCTTGATCTTAAAAGAGTTATAAAGCAAGCTAAATTGTGATGGTGGCGCAGTGGATAAGACACTCGCCTTTGGTGTGAGAGACCTGGGTTCGAATCCACTGAACCCTGAGCAAGACACTTAACCCCTAGTTGCGAGCAAGACACTTAACCCCTAGTTGCTCCAGAGGCGTGCGACCTCTGACATGTATAGCAATTGTAAGTCGCTTTGGATAAAAGCGTCAGCTAAATGAATAAGTATGTAATAAGATAAAATTCGGGACTGATGTTAAAAGAGGTATTAAGAGTGACAGGACTCCAAAGCTATCTTCCTCACGTTGACTGACAAATCCGGCGCGTGCACAGCCGATGTACACACATTTAAAAAAATCTCATGTGTAACATTTTATTAGACCATTGCTTTATAGTCTCAATGTCAATCAAACAATTAAAGAAAGAAAAAGTTGAAAATGTTTCCTTTAAATATTGTTTTTGACTTTGTGTATGCTAAATCTATTAGTTGGATTTTTCTCAAAATTGACCTTGCTGATGCTGACTCAACTTCAATCTCTGTAGCTCTGAAAATGATTGTCAATAATTATTATCAAACATCAATTTGAAGTTTTAGAGAATCTCAGGATTTAAAAACTAATTTTGGAAAATTAGCTCATTCCGAGTTTAATACAAAATATATTTTCTCTCTTTCAGAACATCATAAACTTGCTGAATAAAATAAGCCAGACAGATTTCAACTGACATCAACTGGATGATACTCTTATATTATAACATATAACCTACATTATTACAACAACTGTAAAGTTTCTCTCAGTGGGTGTAAAACATAATGAATTGTAAGTCACCATACTGTCGCAATATCCTTGTTTATTATTTTTTCTACAGTTCTGTTCAAGTCTTTGCATTACCAAAAGGATCCAGTTTCATTTTATCCATTTAAATTACAAATGTCACATTTTCCTTTTCATATCTAAAGTAATAGAAATAAAAATTGACAGTATTTAAAACAGTTACAGAATCCGATCAACCCAGTGAATAAACTGAGCAATGACAGATTTACAAATCATCTGTCCAAAATGAGATTTAGGCATTGAATAAAGTCTGAATACAGTATATAAAAATGTGAAATGTACATAAATGCTTGTGAAAAAGTAAATCGTAAAAACACAGGCTCAGGCTTTGCGTGACAGCTGGGTGGTTACAGTGCTACAGCAAAAACACTGGAAAATAAAGTACAGTATTACCATATGTGGAAAAACTGAAGTGAGAATTTGGTGGTGTAATGTTCCCTACAGAGTAAAGTACCAAGCAGAGTTCGTAAGTTTATGAATATTTAAAAGACTTCATTTTTGTGACAATACACAACAGTAATCTTATTTAATACATTCTCTGTACTTTAAGACTTTAAGTGATAACATAAAACAAAACTGGCTATATGGCTGTAGTCTATTCTGACTTGTCAGAAATGATACAAAAATACACAATATTGAACATCGATTACCTCAAGTATCAAAAAATGTTCGCAGAATGTATACAACATAAAGCTGGAAAGACTTGGGTGTGACAGCTGTCGGTTCTTAGGGATTTGGGATGAATGCTGGATGCTGATTGGTCTATTGTGAGATGCTGTGGATCTTTAAATGTCTCAAAGTATGTGAACACTACAACCCACAAATGTTTTGACTGTAGATAATGACACTGCTTGGGTGTTGGTTGCCTCCCGAGCACCAAATTGTAATATTAACAGTTCATTAACCGCACATATGAGCAATAGTAATAGCGATACTTGCTTTAGCAAGCTTCAACCAGATGATAAAACTATCGAGGAACATTGGTCAAGCAAGCATGAAATGTACAACCATTTCAAGGTATTTTGAACAACATTAAACCTGACTGAACTGTGACTGAACAAAATAGCTCTCATCACCTGATATTTTGTTACAAGTAATTGTCTAAACGTTTTGTTTTTTTTCACATTGTGGCAGATTGTGTTATTACAGAACTGGAGCTGTACTTTCATCATTTAGATTGTATGTTGCTCATACTCCAATATCACAGACAAGCTTTGTCAATTTGAAACAGGTCTTGTTTTAATCTTTAAACACCAACAACGTACGAACAAATTTAAACAAATAAAAACGTGATGGAAAGCATATGTTCCCTTTTTCCTATTTTAAAAACAAGCAAAACATGTAATAAAAAGTCACAATAATCCTATAGTAAAAAAGTGTCAAAAACAGTACAATATTTTTCTCGTCACAATAAATATACATCTTAAATAGTTCTGCAGTACCTGAGGACAAATAAACACCTTTTTCGAGGAGGCAAAGCACCAGGGTGTCAAGTCAGCCCTCTTCTCAGTGAGACCCTTAATTTAGTTCTGCAGGGGTGGTCATTTAGTCCAACAGTTTTTATAGTGCAAACAAAGTGTTAAGATGCTGGTAAAAATTCACCATCAGTGTCACGGGTGTCCATGTGTCAGTGATCATAGTTGGGCTGTGGTAATCTTGGAAGAGGTCTATAATATATCCGAAAAGCACAGATTAGTTTGGAGTTCAAATCAAACATTTGCCTTAATGTTGAGGAAGTTACTTTAAATAGTAAGTAAGTCAACAAACTATTACTAATTACATGCTAATGTATTAACTAATGTTAACAAATACATATACAACCTTATTATAAAGTGTTACCAAAATCTGATTTATTTGAAAGTCGATCTTACAGCGGGGAAAATAAGTATTTGACACATCAGCATTTTTATCAGTAAGGGGATTTCTAAGTGGGTTATTGACACAATTACCAGCAGATGTAGCCATCAAGCCAAATATTGAATTCATACAAAGAAATCAGAACATTTAAGTATACAAGTTGAGTCATAATAAATAAAGTGAAATGACAAAGGGAATAAGTATTCAACACACTTTATTTGCAACCTGATCTCACAAAGTTCCGTGGGATATTCACAGAATTTTTTGCTAATTTTTCCGTGGCATTCTCATGGATCTCCGCATTTTTTCCGTGGCCCTGCTACGGCATGTCTTTATCTGTGGCATTCTCACGGACTGGTTACTCAACTGCTTTTTCCTATTTTCAAACCATTTTCGCTTCGGTTTAGGGTTAGATTTGGTGTTTGCGTTAGTATGTCACTTTAACTATTGGTTTATTTAACCCTTGTGCCTTGTTCCAATTCACTACCCTTTCGTGTTGTTAGCGGCCAAAAAAGGCCACCAAATTAAACGGCTGTAAAAATGTATCAGATTAATATTTTTTTCAAATTTTTTTGCATAAATCTGTTAATCAACCTCAGAACTGATCAAAACTACCAAATGTTTCCAAAAATTTCATGATTTTAACTCTTTAATTGCCAAGCTCATAAGTGATGCCACTGATTTGAGAAAAAAAAAAACACAAAATCACTGATTTTCAATATAAAAAGTGATTGTGGACTGAATTTTTTTTCACCCTTTTCACAGTCTTGGGCATGCCAAAAATTGGTAAAAACATTGGCTTTGATGCATTTTTAGTTTTTGTGCAGCATCAGATTAAATTTTTTTCTCCCTCATTTATTGTTTGTGGCCATTTTTTCCCCATTGACTTCCATTATAACAACATTTTTTGATTGCAGAGCCATGACACCTTATTACCATGCATTTTTGATTCTTTGTGGTTTTAGTTTTTGCAAAGAGGTAAAATTTGTCATTTTTACTGTTGATCACCATGTGGCACAATTAACCCTTTAGTAGCCTGTGCAAAAAAAAGAGCTTGAATTCTGGATTGTACATTGAGTTATATGGACTATAACAGCATAGAGAGAGAGAGAGAGAGAGAGAGAGAGAGAGAGAGAGAGTGTGTGTGTGTGTGTGTGTGTGCGTGCGTGCGTGCTTGCATGTGTGTGCGTCTGTGTGGAAAAATCTGTAAAAAATCTTCTCTTCATCAGATTTATTAACAACATTTATTATGAACCAAAATGCAAAAACAACTTCAAATAAACTGAACAATGAAGCAAGAGTAGAGGATGGATGGAGAACTAAACAATCAAACTAATTTTTTGGTGTGTATATGTGTACGTGTGTGTGTTCAGTCTTTTTAGCAGGACTTGCAGCATATTACTTGGTGCTCTCTGCAAGTGTGTCTACCACAACGGATACAAATGCTGACTGTTCTTTTTTTGGTTCTGTACACCACTTGCATGTTCCCCTCTTCACTCCTGAGCTGCTGGTGCCTGCTGGTGTCTGTGGATTTGTGTCTAGAGGGACAGCTACAGGAGACTAAATCCCTCTCACCAGTGCAGCACTAACTGGTGCGCGAGGGAGGTGCTCTCTCCTCAATACTTACACACACACACACACACACACACACACACACACACACACACACACTCGTACACACACACACTCGTACACACACACTCGTACACACACAATGGTTTTATAGTCCATATAACTCAATGTACAGACCAGAATTTATGCTCTGTTTTTTTGCTCAGGCTACTAAAGGGTTAATGGTGCCACATGGTGATCAACAGTAAAAATGACAAATTTTACCTCTTTGCCAAAGGAAAAGGCACAAAGAATCAAGAATGCATGGTAATAAGGTGTCATGGCTCAGCAATCAAAAAATGTTGTTATAATGGAAGTCAATGGGGAAAAAATGGCCACAAACAATAAATGAGGGAGAAAAAAATTTAATCTGATGCTGCACAAAAACTAAAAATGCATCAAAGCCAATGTTTTTACCAATCTTTGGCATGCCCAACACTGTAAAAAAGGTAAAAGAAAATCCAGTCCACAGTCACGTTTTATATTGAAAATCTGTCATTTTGTGTGTTTTTTTTCCCCAAATCAGTGACACTACTTATAAACTTGGCAATGAAAGAGTTAAAATCATGGAATTTTTGCAAACATTTGGTAGTTTTGATCAGTACTGAGGTTGATTAACAGATTTATGCAAAAAAAATGTGAAAAAAATTTCATCCGATAAATTTTTACAGCAGTTTAATTTAGTGGCCTTTTTTGGCCGCTAACAACACGTAAGGGTAGTAAATTTGCCCACGGTATATTGTTACGTTTTTGAAAAATTTCAAAGCATTTTCTTAAAATATGTGTAAATATAAGATTTGTCACCAAAAATCATTCCATTTGCTGAAACACAGAGAAAGTTGTGGCCAAATTAAGACAAAAAAATTGCAAAAATGGCCAAAAATGGCCCCAACAACACATAAGGGTTAATACTTTGTAGAAAAGCCCTTGTTGTGATAACAGCTTTAATTTTGTTGTGATAACAGCCACTTGTTTGGAGAGACCAGTCGTCTGCATTGCTAAAGAGTGATTCTTCCACACAAATGGTCTTTAAATCTCGAAGGTTTCTTGAGCCTCTTTTATGGGATTTAGGGCAGGTGATTGACTGGGCCATTCAAGCAACTTGATTTTCTTTCTTTGAAATCACTTCATTGTTTCCTTCTTAGAAGGTTCACTTAGAAATCCACTTACTGATAAAAATGCTAATGTGTCAAATGCTTATTTCTCCGCTGTATTTGTAAAGAATAATTGATGATGGGCCATTGAATTATTTGAAAATAATGCACACCCAAGGTGGTAATGTGTGACCGCGGGTGTGCATTCTTTTCAAATAATTAAATGGCCCGCTGTCAATTATTCCGCTTTTATACCACAGGGCTGTTGAATGCTTTATTCTGATTGGTTGAGAAAAGTTCCATGTGTATGCATTATTTTTCTATATATGCACAGCTGACGTATCAAATGTCTTAAAATAATTGCCAGAGCAATGTCTGTGGTAACATGGAATTATTCCAGTCCGTTGAATTATTTAAAAATAATGCACACCCGTGGCTTCACGTCGTGCTGCATTACCACCTTGGGTGTGCATTATTTTTGAATAATTCAAATGGTCCGTAGTCAATTATTTTTTACATACCACATTATTTACCACATACATTGCTCTGGTGGTTATTTTAAGAAATTCGACAGGTCAGGTGTGCGTTTATTGAAAAATAATGCACACCCATGGAACATTTCTCAACCAATCAAAATAAAGCATACAACAGCCCCATGGTATAAATTGCAATATATCATATTTATACCGTTAATGTGTAGAAACGAAATTCACAAAACACTGGCTTTACTCTATAAATGTACGATTTGGTGATAATGGACTGACCTGTTTGGCAGTGGTATGGAAGGGGGTCTTGGCACTGTTGGAATCGGAATAGGCAGAGGTCTAGGGCCTGGTATCCGAACTCCTATTCTGGAAATGCTTTGACCCACGCAGTTGTTTCTGACCAGAGGGTCTGCAGGAAGTGGCTTTTGTGGGGGGCTGGGTTTATTATGGTCCTATGCATGGAAACACAAGATTCAATATGTATTATTTACATTTTCTAACCTATTTACTTTATGTATAAAACTTACTACTAAGTGAAGAGTAATGTGCAAAAACCAGATGAGCCACTAGATGGTGCTGCGATAACATACAGAACATAGCAGATCCTGCAGTTACGCCAAAAAAACTGCTGCAGTTCTCATCGCCAACACCCAATTCATCATACATATTCTGATTCTAACATCATATGTTACCAATTTACCCAAGCAGTGAGGTCATGGCATACAGCTGACTCATTTCTCACAGCTGTTCAGCCTCGATTTTCGGCGAACGAGGGAGAAAGCTACAAATCCAAGACACTGGGACAAGAATCATTTTTTTTTTGCATGAGTGATGCCATTCATTTCCGTTCCAGATTGTTTTTGGGCTTTCTGCAATACTTATTTCCATGCTACACTTGATTTCTGTTTTCTCCTTTAAGCCTCTCTAACCCTTTGTTCCACCTCTTTTCTAGTTCTGAGTGCGCAATCTATTCCTAAGCTGCCTGTGCAAAGCATCACTCCAGAAAAGGCAATGTCATTTCGGCGGTACAAGACCTTTTAATCATGAGTGCATGCCGGTGTGTCAAGCCGTGGGGCCAATTTGTGAGAACACCTAAAAGGTAAAAAAAAGTTTTGGGCTTTTAGAGTTGATGTGTGAACTCGGTGGAGTAGAAAAGGGCACTCAAGAGTGCTAAACGCGCCACGCTGATTTCCTATGTAAAAGGGTTTAATGCGAATGCTTTCAATGAGGTCAGCATACAAAGAAAGCTTTAATGAGGTCATCATCTGTATTGTGCGGCACAGCCATGTCGGCTCTGAGGCTTAATGAAACATTGGCGGGAGTAAAAATTGTACATTAATGAATGCCATAAAGGGCATTAAAAGGTTTTTTTTTAGTTTTGGGATTAATGCAAGTTAAACTTTTAAATTGACAGCAACTGTGGCATAATGTCAAAATAATTTTAGACAAAAGTCATGTTTTCAGTAATGGTGCTACTATGGAGGTTTTCATGGAGGGTTTGAAAAGCATATAATTTTGTTGAAGCACATATTAATCCTCAAGTTAAAAATTGCATGGTACAGTTGTCAAAATGTCTCTTTAATGATGGGACTAATGTTCTGGGTGAACGTATCTTTGGCATTAACCAACGTAATTCCTGTGGAGTTTGATGAATTACATCCATTCAGTATGAAGATGTGTCACCAATACTTCTGTTTTAAAGCTTAAAAAGCTTAACAAGAACTAGATTGAAGGATTTCTGCTGTTTACTTTGTACTAGAGACCCACACTGGGACACTCAAACCATTCAAACTGTTCAATTAAAAAAAAAAAACATGTGTTTTTTTTACATTATGCCACAGTTGTTGTCAACTGTACCTTTTGGGCAGGAGGCTTTATAACCAACCAGACTTTTCTATTGGAAAGAAAGACAGTTACAAATCTTTAGCATCTCAACAGTTTCTCCTTGATGATATTTTATGAAGAACAAATGAATATGTTCCTGTAGCTCAACTACATTTGCAGTACAAAAGGTCACAGGTTCAACCCCAGGGGACACATATAGTGATAAAACATATAGATTATCTAGCCCAGGACTAGTCAAATGGCGGCCCATGGGTTACTTTTACCTTTCGACTGTACATGCCAAATAACGGCAGATAAAACAGAAGGAGAGTCAGAAAGGGGCTGCGTGGGGTGCCAACCATCTGCAGGTGTGTATTTATCGGATCCAATTTGAGCTTTCGATGCATTAAAAAATATAAACTTGTGCGACTACACCACATGTGACACGCCAACCGGAGTGATGTATTTCAGTGCGTTACAATCAAAACGCTGTGTGCAAGGTTAATTTTAGAAAAGAACCGCCTTCTCCACTTTTTAAAAAAATGCAATTGCGCAACACTCCTGATTGACAACTAGGAGGACCAATAGTCTTGATGATCCACCCAGAAAAAGAAAATCCTCCGCAATACCTTTTATCAGTAACACTTGAATCCTTTAAAAACGATTGATTACTGAGAACGAGAAGTAAATGATTAACTATAAATATATTCGTAGATTAAAGGCTCTTGCCCTGAAATGAGCTTCTCTCCCATGTTGACACGATTAAATTGAAATTCCATTACTGCCACTAGGGGGCGAACTTGTCTGGATACAATGGAAAGGCGTTTTAGGCTAATGACCGTTTCATTCGGTGACGCGATTACTCGTCTGGTCGGAACTTTACTTCTGGTTTCTGTTTGTTTAATGGTCTGACTATTTGCTGAAACTGAACTATTAAAAAAATACCTCGTCGAAAATAACAAATGTATTGGTTTCATAGGTAATCTACGTGTTGTTTATTTTGCTTGTTATATAAATAAACTACTTTAAACGGATTTTGTTGTTATTTATTCTTAGTGGAGGTTATCGGAAGTTAAGTGTTTTCCACGAAAGCCACTTGTTTATATTGTTACTGCTGAAACCGTCTATTTATCTTTAAAATATTAAAAAAGAAGTGCAATTTTAGTCATTGGGAGAAGACTGGCTATATGTTGGTAATACTTGAAATGTAACAATTTATGAAAGTTAAACAGTTATAAACAAAATAAGTTTAAGAGCTCTCCATAACAGTTAGTGCATTACAAAAATACATGTGTTGATTATTTACACTTGCACTTCTTCGTGCAATGTTTGTAGTTTAACTATTAACATTTGGCCTTTGCGATGTTAAACTGCAATCAGTTTAAAAATATTAAAAATGAAATGGGTGAATGAAAGATTTTAATATAAAATAAAAAGTAACCAAAACAACATAAGTCATAACACACAAACACACACATAATATATAAGTAAAAAATATATAAAAGATAAAAATTTGGCCCGCATCATATTTACAATTTTAAAATCTGCGTATGTAAAGTTTTAGCCCAAAATACCATATAGATTTATTTATTATAGCATAATGAATGCAAATGAGCTGATCTCTGCACTAAATGCAGAGTCGGGGTTAGATAGTGCAGATTAAGGGCCAGTATTATTATCCCCTTCTGACATCACAGGGGGAGCCAAATTTCAATGACCTATTTTTTCACATACTTGCAGAGAATGATTAACCAAAACTAAGTTAATCTTTTTTACAAATTCTAAGTTGACAGAAGCACTGGGGACCCAAATATATCACTTAAACACGGAAATGTCAGATTTTCTTGATATGTCCCCTTTAAAGCTAGATGCGTGGCAAGCGCACTCACATATAGACCCATCTAAAACAAACGTGGTGCTCACAGCGAGTGGGACCGGTAGCAAAGGCAAACGCCGAATGCTTTGAAAAGCAGAAGAAAGCGGTGCGTCCTGCGTTTTCCATGCGTTTTAGATGTAAATAGACCCTGATGCAAGAATCCTTCCAATAATTGGTCGGGACACAAACAACTTGGGCATAAAGTGGTGGGGACATATCTCACCTGCAAATTATGCCAGTGGAGCTGCTGCGAGTGCAGGCAGCCTAGGATCAGAACAACCTGGTGGCATGACAACACCGGCCCTGGCGGCCAAAAAAAAAGCAGACTGGCCCAGGGGGAATTCTTCCATTAGCTAAACCGTGCCCAACTATTCCATAGATTAACCTCAACTTGCGTTTGTATGTCACGGCACAAATCCAGGTTGCATTTCAGTGGCATGAAAAATGTCTTTGTTGTCGTGTCCTACAGCTGAGATATTCATCATGCGCTGCCTTGACCTACCCACAGTTTGGCACTTTAAGCTATGCTGAGATTCAGAGCAACAGATGTGCTTCTTATGCTCTTTGATAGCATATCCCCCCAAATGTCCCAAAGCAGCACTTATCATCTAAACCACATACCTTCACACATCTCACAGGACAGCTCTCATGCACCACTCCAAACCAATCCCTGTCTCTCCATATCACTTTCCCCTCACCCACCCGCTGTAATATTTTCCTTCCTTTGTCTTGGTTTTATCATTAACCGGCGCTGTCTTCACATGGAAAAATCATGTGATTTATACGACAATGAAGAGTGTAATGTGCTTGCTAATGTAATCTTATCTCAGTCCTTTGGGTTTGTGCATCTACAGTCGTATCCAAGAAGCACTCATGTAACTCCACACTCGTACCGCTTAAACCTTCATGACCTTTTTGCCGAGTCTTAACAATGCTAAGTTAACAAATTTTATGCATTCCTACACCATCTAGACACAAAAAGATAAAGCAAGGCCGTATATCTCTTTCATTGTCAAGCAGTTGTTGTTCTACCCGCTACAACCGTGCCAAGCAAGCAGACAATCATTTGGTAAACTGGCATATTCTCAGTGAAATCTTATTGGTTTAAAATCATTGCAGGTGGATAAACCAAGGCTTACGGCACTCACCTGATGGTTTGTGTAAGGGAGCTGGCGTGGAAGTGTGTGAAAGCCTGCTGATCTGCCCGGGGACTGTGTGTGTGCGAGCAGAGTCCTGTGAGGCGGGACGGAGGGTAGAGTCTGCAGGCCTGTCGCCATGCCAACATCCAGTGTGATGGGCATTGGGTGACTGATATGGACCGGGTGGCACCTGGAGGGGCATTCATGTAGCCGACGCAAACTGTGGAAGTTGTTGGGAGGCAGGAGAGGTTCTGAACTGGGGTGAGATGACTGTGGAGAGACAGACAAGTTTTTGCTACTTTTTTATGATCGGTGAGCTTAAGTTTTTATTACATGGCATGATGGAATACTGGATTCTGATTGGTTAATCTTGGCATTTTGTGGGCAAATATGGTTTTGAGGAATCAATTTGTGCCACATACAATCCAAAACTGATACCATTTGATACATTACAGCTGTCTGGTATGGCATCCACACAAATAAAGACAGACTCAAACATGTGCAAATTACATCAAGCTATGTGCTGCTCGAACAAACAGCCGAATCAAGCAATCAATCAACGCTTTCCCGTATAAACACACCTTAATGGCAACTGTCCAGTCACAGAGAGGTCTAATCTCTGTTAGCATACAAAGGCTTTCCTTCCCAACAGAACCTTTTCAATAGCTCCATTGTTTACCACTCAATCCATCACATTGAATAAAAAAAACACTTTCAAATGCATATCTCAGGTTTTAGATGCCAATAAGGTATATTATTCGTTTTTTGAGGGACAATGCAGGACTTTAAATCAATTACACACCGTAGTGTCATTCTGTCCAAACAGATAGCAATGGATGAATTAGCTTGGACAGGCTTAGTAAGTCAACTCTTCTCGTCTGCGTCTGCTCCTTGCTGGTCAGGATAGTATTTATGGTACTGATTTGAGATCTAATAAAATCGTATAATTTCTTGATAAAAGGGGCGGTATTTGTTCTGACAATCACTTGGTTATGATCCTTCAAATATTTTGATAAGCTCTTTATACAATTTGAAGTTTGGACATGAATTTGTACATTTTGTACATTAATTACTTTCAAATATAAATATTGTAAGTACACTGGGCATTTGGATTTAATTCTTATAATTAATTATACGCTTAATTCTGATTGGCCAGTCGCAACATTCCAAAGTACGTTATTCCAAGATAACAACCGCCTGAAACTAAAAACCCACGGCTGCAAATCATTTTGATAGGTGCAGTTTAATATTACACAAAAATTCAATATTCAAATAATATACAGTATATGACATTATATTAAAGCAATAAGCCCCAAGAAGCAGTGGGTTACCAGTGCATTTTATAACAGCTAAGGGGCGTTGTGAGGCACAACGCGAAGCGGAGTGCCTAAAACCCCCTTAGCTGTTATAAAATGCACTGTAACCCCACTGCTTTGCGGGGCTTATTGCTTTTATAAAACATTTACTTCATATGCATAGCAGGATTTTATCAAATAAAACACAAATAAGTTGTAATTATATTAGTACAAATATTACTCTTTTGCCAAACAAAGTAGTTCCTCAGAATCAAGTGTGGCTGATACAGAGCGTAGTTCCCAACCAACACACAGCAAAGACACAATGAAAATATGATTTAAGACTGTGGTGTTTATTTTTATAAATCAACATTCACCTAATTTATACATTAACATTTATATCGTGCAACTGTTGAATGATGTTCAAATATGCTTGGAAGCATGGGCTGCGTCCCAAACAGCATACTTCCATACTATATAGTAACCGAAAAGCACTACTTCTCGTACTCTTTTTTGGGACGCAGCGATGGTTAACTCTTTCCGCATCAGCGTTTTTTTTAAGTTGCCACCCAGTTTTAGTTTAATGCCTTCTTTAA
This sequence comes from Paramisgurnus dabryanus, assembly GCF_030506205.2. Taxonomy (NCBI): domain Eukaryota; kingdom Metazoa; phylum Chordata; class Actinopteri; order Cypriniformes; family Cobitidae; genus Paramisgurnus; species Paramisgurnus dabryanus. The sequence goes on from NC_133353.1 coordinate 28,763,159, forward strand.
ATAAACATAACATATCAAATGAAAGAACAGATCATCCGCTTTCAAACAACAACAACAACAAAAACGTTTCATCCTACCTTCATTTGTTCTCTTATCACCTCTCAAATTTTCAGCTAAAAGTGGAGATAATTCCATTTTTGTGAATAACTTTTGTAAGAGATCAGATTTAGAGCCTGATCAAAACACTGCATTTTTAGTGTTAAGTGAATGCGTCAGTGTTTAAGTTGGGTAAGATCGCCACCCAGTGGATAGCGGAAATATGAATTTGAGGCATAAACTCAGCGAACGTTTTCTCTTTATTGACGAAATGACTCAACAATATTTATTGACATTTATTTGCGTATCGCCATTAATTGTGCAATTGTAGACAAATTAAAAATATGATTAAAGACTGTGATGTTTATTTTCATAAATCAGTACGCAGCAACAGTGGCGCAGTAATACTTATGTAATGCGGTCTGAACCGTGGGTTTACCGGGGTATTTTATCACAGCTTAGAACGCGTTTCAACCAATCAGAAGGTAGAACCATAACGAGCCTTTTTATAATTACAAATAATTAAACCAAATAGTGTGTTTGTGATATTTGAATGCTTTGTCTTTGAATGCCTCGCGGAAGGTCTGATTTTGTTAAAAATTAGCAAATTAAATATTTCAAATCAATATTTAATGTTACTTAGCTTACTAATGAGGTAAATAGCCGTGTAAAAAGTGGAATAATATACAGGCAGCTGGTTGTTATTTCGAAATAAGCCCCTTAAGTGTGATACAAGACTCTCTACTTCGCGCAGAGTCCTGATCACACTGTTATTTCTGCAATAACAACCTGCGGCCTATACATTGTCTCTTTAATGTTGTTTGTCCAAGCAGATTATTACGACCTACAGTTAAGTTTAAAGTTAAGCACTGTCTACCTGCATAATGAAACCACAAACAAACAAACAAAAACTCAAATCTGTTGTCATGAAAGGACCCTTGTCCGTCACTACCAATTAATAACTAAAATTCCAGTTTACTGTGGGAGGGACATTAAATTTTTAGACAGAAAACTTAATCAAATACAACAACTCAAAAACAAAAAGTTAAACATATCACCTATCTTTAGAAAGCTGAAATTCTTGCGATTTGAATGATGTAAACCATTTTAAGATTTTATTTTTACAAAGTCCAATTTAGCAAAATTTACATTTAAACATTTGACAGATGGTTTTATCCAAAGCAATTTAGAGTGCATTCAAAGCATATGCATCTGACTGGGACTAGGATAAGCCTTGTCTTGCATAGGATCAACCCATGATCTTTGGACTATTAAAGGCGGGGTGCAAGATTTTGGAGAAACGCTTTGAAAAAGGGACTCAGGGCCGAGTACCAAAATACACTTGTAGCCAAGTAAGGGGCGTGTCTACTAACCGACATCGTTGCCTGGGTTGCGTATGTGTGTGGGGGGGTCTATCAAAAGAGTGTCCAGATTCTATTGGGGTAGGGGCGTGTTTGTTTAGGTGATTTCAAATGTCAACATTGGCTTTCAAAGAACATAGAGACAGAGCGCAGTTATGATAATTTGAAAACCACGCCCACCGGGGGTGAAAACAATCCAAACGTCTCCATTGACTTTGTATTGCGAGAGGCTGCCTTGTTGACATTTCTGGCTTATAACAAAAACAGAATAATGCCTAAAAGCTGCTGTGTGACAGGGTGTACAGATAACAAGCAACAAAAAAAAAAACAGAAATACGTTTTTATAAGCTGTCGAGCCTTAAACCCAGCCTTTAAGGAGAAAAAGTGGATCGCCGACTTCGTTTTCCTCTAGTTCTACTAATAGTAGTACAAAAGTTGCCTGTTTTCCACTTTTGTGTCTTTAAACGCTTGTTTTTTGGGGTCGACAGCTTATAAAAACTTATTTCTGTTTTTTTTGGCTTGTTAGCTGTACACCCTGTCACACAGCAGCTTTTAGGCATTATTCTGTTTTTGTTATAAGCCAGAAATGACAAGGAGGCAGCCTCTCACAATACAAAGTCAATGGAGACGGATGGATTGTCCCCCCCAGGTGGGTGTGGTTTTCAGGTTATGACATGTTGCGCTCTGTCTCTATGCACCCCACTTTTAACGAAATGCTGTAGCAACTAATCTACAGGAATTGCTGATTATAAACGCATTAAGGAAAAAGTGGCATGGCCTGCTGCCGATAGGAGTATTAATCGCTTATTTAGTGAACGTACCTATAGGTCATAGTTGAGGGAATAACAAATAACCTATACTGTTGTTTGGGCAGGAGGAGAGGTTGGAAAGGTGGTCAAGAATTGCATTTTGGATAAAGAAAATCAACTTATCCTGTGACTGATGCATTGTGGTAGACAAATGCAATTGTATACCCCTATATTTTAGGTAAAAGCATGGGAGGTATGTGTGCATGTATAAGTGATTATCACAGTGCTAACTTACATTGTTACTTCTGGAGTGTAGAGGTAATGAGAGGGGCTTGAGGTGCTGAGGTGAGACCTTGAAGATCGATTGAGTTTGTGGGCCGCTGGGTGCTTGCTTTCGCCCAACGGATCTGTAAAAGCATCTGATTAAAGTTGTGTTCGGGCGAATCATCATTAACACATGCATAATTGAAACTGATGAATGTTTATGTTCCATTACAGCTTTTAAAAAATGTTCAGTGTTTAAAGTCCACTGTGTAGGTTTTTAATGGCACCTAGCAGTGAATCGCAACCAACGGCTCAGTCCACAGCTCACCCCTCCCTTTCAAAACGCTACGGTAGCCGCCACAGGACAAACATGCCATTGTTAAGACAACGTAGTGACAAAACTTACTCTATAAAGCAGTTTGTTCATTTAGGGCTACTGTACAAACATCGCGTGAAATGGCGACTTCCATGTAAGAGGACCCGCGGTGTACGTAGATAAAAGCGGCTCATTCTAAGGTATTAAAACAATACAGTTCATTTTGTAAGGTCTTTATACACCACTGATACTATAGTTATGTATATTATATTTTATTTCTGTCAAGAGATCTTTCTAATGCTGCGTTCAGACCAGCCATGGTAGAGGCGCCAAGGGCGAGTGATTTCAATGTGAAGTCAATGTAAAGACGCGTCAATTGCGGCGCGAATGAGGCATTTAGCGCGGCGCAGTAGACGGGAATCAGCCTTGAGCATTGCCACGCAAACGCGCAAGTTGAAAACTTTGGTGGATAAAGCACAGCGTTAACCGATCAGGAGCTTGCTTTTGTAGTGACGTCATTATAGGAAGCGAGCAGAGTCGCAGAAGCCCCTCCCATGACGCGAATTTCCGCGTGAATGTCTCGATGACTAGAATTTCACAGGCGACTTTCACGCGTGAATGAAGCGAGTAAACTCAAAATGTTCAAGCGGCAAACTAGACGCGGTAGACGCGCATTTGACGCCTTAAACGCGGCTGGTGTGAACCCACGGTAAAAGTTACACAATGCACCTTTAAAGGAAAACACCACCGTTTTTCAATATTTGACTATGTTCTTACCTCAGCTTAGACAAATTAATACATACCTATCTTTATTTAATGCGAAGCACTTAATCTTTATAAAGCGTCATGAATGTTTTAGCATTTAGCCTAGCCTCATTCATTCCTTAGGATCCAAGCAGGGATGAATTTAGAAACCACCAAACACTTCAATGTTTTTCCTATTTAAAGACTGAGTAGTTACATGAGTAAGTATGGTGGCACAAAATAAAACATGGCGATAAGTTAATACGTTTCATATTTGGGTGATCCTTAAAATAAGGGCAATTCTGTTGAACCAAAAAATTTATTTTATGTGCGACGTTTGAAGACCTCCAGTTTGGAAAAGTACAACTAAAACTGAATGTCCTCAGTTGAAAATGAGTCCCGGATAATCCTGGATTACCCAAAAAAGTTCAGGGGAAAACTGACAGTACCTGAGCTTTTGAATCGCACTCTTCTTATTGATGCAGAACATCTGAAGCAGTGCCTTTCTCCTAAGGCACACGATCAGCCCCGTCGACAGCAAGCAGATGAGGGTGACCAGCGCGCCCACGACCACAGCGCTGCTGTCAGCTGTTGTCACATACGACAGCACGCACATTAATACACAAACTCGCACATCTGTTGTACAGCACGGCACAGAACGGCACAGAGAGGAGAAAGAAAGGGAGGCAGGTTAGCAAGATGAACCTCAGAAGTAGCTGATCTACATCCCTCTGTGCCTCTAGCTGCATTGCAGGTGGGGTACAGACATTTTTACAAGCTTTTTTCGAAATTCTTGAGTGCCCACGCTAAACAACAAATGAACACAATGGCTTCTCAGACTTCCAACAGTAAATCAATGAAGTGTTCTGTCAATGCCGTTATGCTTTTCCACAGAAAAATCGTTTAATGGGTTTTGCGAGTACACTTTACTTTCAGGTCACTTTACTCCTCTACCAGCGATGCAGCTCTCACAGAGGGGATGAATTCGTGGTTAGGCCTAAAGTAGTTTTCAGAAATCTACATGCGTTATCGTGAAACAGAGCAGAAAAATGTGTGAATTATTTCATGCTGTGTTAGTCAATCACTGTCAATCATTATACCAGCTTGTCTCATTGGTCCACTGTCCACGCTGCCGCCAAACCCCGCCCTGTCACAGAATGGAGGGGCCCAGTGAGCTTCACAATGACAGTTCTTCTTGTTGTTGCATTCCTGTAAAGATGAAGCAGTTGCTGTCAAGGACAAACATTATCAACACAACACACAGCCATTCATTTATTTCAAAATATTTATTTCTTCATTTAACTTTTCATTCAAAAAATAAATTTGTGTCGCATGATGCTATATACAGCGGGGAAAATAAGTATTTGACACATCAGCATTTTTATCAGTAAGTGGGCTATTGACACAAAATTTTCACCAGATGTAGCCATCAAGCCAACTATTGAATTCATACAAAGACATCAGAACATTTAAGTATACAAGTTGAGTCATAATAAATAAAGTGAAATGACACAGGGAATAAGTATTGAACACATGAAGATAATAAGGTGCAAAATGGCATAGAAGGCCATTGTTGTGTCATTGTGTTATTGATTGCATCAAAAGCCCACTTAGAAATCCCCTTACTGATAAAAAGGCAGAAGTGTCATATACTTTTCCCCACTGTATTTGCGTTCCGTTTTTTGCTTTACTATGGGACAGTTTCCCAGACAGGGATTAGACTAGTCCTAGACTTAAATAAATGTAAAAGCTGTCCAAAATGAAAACAACTTGCACTGACATATATCTTAAAATACATCAGTGGCGTTTGTTTTGCCTCAAAATCCACACAAGTAATGTTTTTAGTACTGTAAGACATGCTTGTTCAAACTATTGTAGTTATATTTCCTGATTAAACTACAGCCAAGTCTTGGCTTAAGATAATCCCTGTCCGGGAAACACATCTTAAAATCTTTTCCCATCATAAAATATGATTGAAGTTTTCAGTCACTCGTGTGCGCAGCATCCATGGATGCAGCGAGATATTGCGGTTGGTCTGATGCTTGCTGAAAAGAGACCATCAACATCACAAGCACACAGATGCTTTAGGTCGTAAGACTGTAATGAATAATAATTCATTCAATCAATTTGTTTTGCAGCACGATTCCAATAAGGAAATAAACCCTGGCCGGAAACATGTATCGTCGGATGTTTTTAAATCATACAATTGCACAGCCTACAGCCAAAGACAAAGAATTCATAAGCATTCATCACCAATGCTTAGCTGACACCGGTTCCCAATTTAGGATGCGTAACAAGAGGAAAGAAATAAAACATTACACGCTCACGCGTGTGTCCTGCAGGGCTGACAGAAGGTGCAGAAGGCTGTTAACATTCACGCCCCGGCACTTCGCTGGCAAAAGCGCGTGTGCATGTGAGCCAAAAGATGATGAATGGCACTTTAAATGGAACAGGGATGAATTAAATATGACTGCTATAACTTTATTGGTCCAACAAAGATTGATAGAACAGCAGGTACAAGTCACCCTGCACGTCGAGAGCATTTTGGCATAGGTGAATAGAGGCTTGATTTATTAAATATGCATATTATTATGCGTCAAGCTTTTGTGATAAGTCATGACTGACGCAAGGTTAGAATGAGATCTTATAGTATTTAATGCTGTGCTGTTCCTTGCTTATAACTGCTATTCAGTCTTGGCAATAATCAAATTGAGGTGAAGTTCTGTACACTTTCAAAACAGCTGCACTGTAATAAAATGGATCTTTGGTGGGCGGGGCTTACAGTAGAGGTGAATAATTAGCTGTTTTAGTCTAATGTCTTATGTCATATGCATGAATTAGCCTTATGTGCTTTTTTATTCCCCGCCAGTCTTTTTTTGAAAAGTTTCCCACAAGCATTTTTTTTTGATTTTCACAAAATGCCTTCCACTAAAATTGTCTTCTAAAAATATATTAAAATACAAATATATCAAATGAAAGCACAGACCCTCTCCTTTTAAACAAACAATATACAAACAAACAAACAAACAAAATGGGGAAAAAACTTTTCATCATATCTATAATTTTTTCTGTGCTTATAAACTCTTAAACATGGGTATTTTTTTTAAAAAAAAGTTGAAATAATTGCATTTTTGTGAGTGAATTTTGTTAAAGATCAGATTCAAAATGATTATCAAAACATACACGGAGTGTAAAATTAATAAATAATTTTTGCTTTAGTTTTTTTATAAATGGTGTAATCTAGTGGATAATTGTGGTATTAGATAACCATAAAAGGTCATCAGGAACATGTTTTTTCATGCAAATGTTTTCTTTTAATTGACGAGATAACTCGTCAGTGGTGGGGAAACAGTTAACACCCTTAGCTGTGCCAAAATCACAGTAACATATTAGCCTTTTAAAATAACGACAGTAGCAGGATTTCCATCCAAACGTAAATCAAATCTTTTCAAAATTTGCACCAAAAGAAAAACAAACAAATGCAATTTAGGTGCATTCCCATCAAGTTGTTTGAGTGAATGACAGTGGTATTGGTAACCTAATAACCAACAGTAAACAAGGTATGCATGGAAAATTGAGCCAGGACTGCATGTAGTCACGATTCAGCAAGTTATTGATCATTTATCAATAAGTCATATATTTAGGGTGACCATACGTGCCATTCCTCCCGGACATGTCCTGGCCAGCATTTTCGGGTCTTCCGGAAGTCATATTTGTCAACCACATACGTCATTGAGGTTTATTGTTTCAGGTTCTATTTCAGAAAAGCAACCGTTATATTTTAAGGTAAGAATGAAACTGCGATTGTATGTCTTATGTTTTTAACTGAAATGTGAGAACCTTGATGACGTTTGCGGCAACAAATACAAACTTTCGGAAGACCCACCCAAAATCATGGCCAGGACGCGTCCCGGAAGAATGGCACGTATGGCCACCCTAATTTATTAGCGGTGCAGCTTGTAATTGCCAAACTGAATGCTGTGCACAGAAGAAGGGATGCAGCATTTTTGATGCAGGCACTACACTGCAAAAAATTATTTTCTTACTTAGTATTTTTGTCTTGTTTTCAGTAGAAATATCTAAAAATTCTTAAATTAAGATGCTTTTCTTGCTGAGCAAAATGACCTAAGTAAATAAGTCTAAGTCACCCCATTGGCAGATAATTTTGCTTGTTTTAAGCACGAATTCACTTAAATTGTATATTTTTTTGTCTAAAAACTAGTATTATTTTCTTAGGTCATTTTGCTCATCAAGAAAATACATCTTGATTTAAGAATTTTTAGATATTTCTACTGAAAACAAGACAAAAATACTAAGTAAGAAAGACATTTTTTGCAGTGTAGCAGCAAGGACATTAAGACGACGTGGAGCCCCATATATGGTAAAGTAAAACATCACCTGATACATCTAGACGATCAGTCCCGTGGGTTTAATGTCCGCTACATCAGTTTCCATCTCCCATTATTCGCATTTACTCTTTTTCGCATACGTCAGAAACCAACTCAAGCAAGCGTGAAAACTTTTTGGAATTAAAGGTGCATTGTGTAACTTCTAGAAGGATCACTTGACAGAAATGCAATACATAACTATATTATCAGTGGTGTATAAAGATCTTACATAATAAACTGTTATGTGTTTATCACCTTAGAATGAGATGTTTTTTTCTTCATACACAATGGGTCCCCTTACATGGAAGTCGCTGCCTTGTTTCTACAATAGACCTAAATGGACAAACTGCCATATAGAGCGCGTTTTTGTCACTATCTTATTTTGTCTTGAACAACAACATGTTTGTCCTATGATGCCTACCGTAGATTCTCTATACGTTTTGGTGAACTGAGCTGTTGGTTGCAATTTACAATCTCACTGCTAGATTTGTGCACCTTTAAGGGATTTGTATTAGAAATTTGCCGTTTCCATCACTCGTTTTTAATGCAATATTTCAAAATGCACATAAAGTCATGGTGATAAAAACTTAGCTAGTGTAACCACCTTGGGGTGTGCATTTATTAAAAAAATGTTAAATGCTCTGGAATGCTTTATTCTGATTGGTGACATATTTCAGCCACCTGAACACTGCCTCATCCAGGTACTCTGAATCATTCTGAAAGGTGCATTTTAATACTTACAAATAGATTTAATATAAATATGCACAATTAATAAAATGTGTGACCCTGGAAAGCTTATTTATTCATATTTCAGATAATGTATAAATACATTTCAGAAAATTAACCATTATAACTGTTTTTGTGACCAGTTATAAGGGTTAATTTTCTGAAATGTATTTATACATTATCTAAAATATGAATAAATAAGCTTTCTATTGATGTATGGTTTGTTAGGATAGGACCATATTTGGTTGAGATACAACTATTTAAAAATCTAGAATCGAAATATAATGAGAAAATTGAAATATTGAGAAAATCAGCTTTAAAGTTGTCCAAATGAAGTCCATAGCAACACATATTACTAATGATAAATAATAGGCTTTATGCCCAGCTGCACTACTTCCTGAACTTCAGCCAGCTCCTTGTTTCCTGTCTTCCATTAATGGACAAACTGATTAATCCAGGTGTGTCTGATTATTGTTGTTGTGACTACTGAGGTCAGACACACCTGGATTAATCAGTTTGTCCAATAATGGCAGACAGGAAACAAGGAGCTGGCTGAAGTTCAGGAAGTAGTGCAGCTGGACATAAAGCCTATTATCTTATATATTTATATATTTTATATATTTATAGTAGGAAATTTACAAAATATATTTTGATCTTTTAACATGAATAACATGATCTTTATAATTTTTCACATTAAAACAATCAATAATTTTGACCCATACAATGTATTTTGGGCTATTGCTACAAATATACCCTTGCAACTTATGACTGGTTTTGTGGTCCAGGGTCACATAATTGTAATTGTATTTAAAAAGGATAAAACCGACGTTTGTTTTGTGTGATTTTGTTTGAACACGTCTTGGGGTTTGCATTTCTTACATATGAGATGAACAAATGAAATGTATCAAATCAATATTTTTGTGGCCATATATTTACTCATGTGGCAAGTAAGTAGCCTGGTAATAAGTAGGATAATGTACATCTAGCCAGTTGTTCTCGCAAAAAAAGAATGAGAATTTGGATCAGAGTCATGTTTTTTTTTCAGATATGCAGGAAAAATGTTTTTCCTATAGCTCAAATGGTAGAGCATTGCATTACCAGCGCAAATGTTGGATGTAATGTAAGTAAACCTTTGAAGGAAGTGAGCTTACCCCTTTTCCATTACACTTCCCCGAGCACTTGTGCACTCCAAACACACTGACGTTCTGACACTGTCTGTTTAAACAGATCTGTGATGATGAGAGAGAAACAAAGAGAACAGCAAAATAAAACATTTAATTAAAAAAATAACAAAAACTTTTTACAATCACCAACAAATCTTAGTTATAAAAATTTTTACCATGCCCTCAGCACATTTAGTGCCCGCCAATACCAGTCCCGGATCAGGCATATCGTCACCCAGGTACACGTGCGTTCCACGGCACAAAATTCGACCACCCTCTTGCAGAGGGATGTTGGTCTCTATGGAAACAGCATTGGTCCCAATAACCGGCCTGTTGGCACCCCCTTGGCACTGAATTTTTCCACACCTAGCATCTCTGTTTTAATTACACAAACAGTAAAATGAGTGAGCAGCAAGAATACGCGCTAAATGTTTTCACACTAAACAAATGTGTTACGATGACTGAAGCGTTGACTCATCTGGCAGAAAAGGAGATTGTATTGTCTTGAGGTAATCTTGCCTTTCACAATTTCTTAGGCATGTGAAGAACACAAAGTGTAATTAATTGTGACAGGCAAAACCACGGGCTGCCTCTCTCACTGAATGATAATGTCACGGGCTCTACAGAAATTAATAAAATGACGTCCATTACAAAATGTTTCATGGGACATCCCACAATAATTAGATGGAAAGTAAAATAAATGAATCTAGACAAGCAATATTTTTCATTTCCCACTCATTATTCTTTATAAACATCTTTTTGTTTCAGTCAGACTATATATTTTGTAAGTTTGTTATTCACTGGTGTTTGATTTCAATTAAGTGGGTTTCATTTGACGTTTTTGTTATCGGACGCACGTGCTGTGAAGCGATTACGCATCTGGTCAGAACTTTACTTCTGGTTTATGTTTCTTTAATGGTCTGACTAGTTGCTAAACTGAACTCTTGAATGAATACCATGTCGAAAGTAACAAATGTTTTGGTTTCCTAGGTAATCTACATGTTGTTTATTTTGCTTGTTATATAAATAAACTACTTTAAAGGACTTTGTTTATATTTATTCTTACCGGAGTTAAACGGAAGTTACGTGTTGACCACGAAAGCCATTTGTTTATGTTGTTACTGCTGAAACCGTCTATACATTGTATTTCATATTGCAGAAGTACTGAATAATTAGTAAAATTGCATTAAGGGGGGGTCACACTTAACTTTGAGCATGCAAATATTTTTTAATATCACATATCTCCACGTGATACGAATTAGCAGGTCACCGGACTTGAACTTTGGTACGCAGCGAAATATCTTCGCACAAGCTTGCGTTTTGTGTCTAACGCATTTGCTTGCAAATGAATGGAAATCAATAAAATGAAAAGTGCCCATTACTCAAATGTAAAAAACACGATCATTACAAGCTGACAAACAGATGTAGAGTGAAATTTAATTGAAATGTAAAACAACTAGTGTACTGACTGTACCTTGCATCACATTTAGCAAAAGAGCCTTTAGAGTCCTTCCCACAATTCCCATAGGGATCACCTGCCGAGTTTACTCTTTCAAAACAGATTCCCGGGGCGGGTTTTGCTCCTAGAAAGAAAGGATGCATATCCACACCGTCAGAGATGGAAATATGACAATATATGAGTTTGTGTATAAAGTGAAAACATGAAATTGTAACGTATTTCACGCTGTACTGCCTGAATCCTTCTGGTTGAGGGTACGATGCAACATATGTACTTTATAACAGCAATCATTGTGATCCAGTGCCACTTAAGCAGTCTGTTCAAATGCAGGCAGACTTAAACAGAAAGTTCTTACAAATAGAATTACAGTGTCAAAAATGTATGATTAATGAAGCGCATGACTGTTAACCTTACAATCTATCAATACGTCTGGCCTTTCTGTGCATTATTTACAAGTATACATTATAATAAAACAGTCTTTCATCAAAATGTTTCATCAAAATTGCCCCGCCTCCTCAATGACTTTTCATTTTGCATGATATCACCAAGGATGCTGAAGTTTTACCCAATGGTAACCAGCATGTGTTTTAGGAGAACACTGTATATTTTAATGTTTTCATAGTATCTCCATTGTGTTATGCAATGTTTTATTATTACAAACCAATTAATTCCCAAAGGATACATTCAGGTCCGCCTTACATTACTTCTAATTAAATCGTTTCATTTGTTTTAAAAACAAATGTCAAATATGTACACATTTGGCAGTTGTTTTAATACCAAGCAACTTTTATAAGGTTACTGTATAATTTTATCAGTATATGTGTTCCCTGGGGATCAAACCTAAAATCTTTTGCGCTGCTACGTGTAACGCAATGCTCTCCTATTGAGCTACAGAAAGCTGTTGTGGTACCAACCTGGTCCCCAGAGGGTGATGCACTGTTGCTCATGAGTCTGACAGATGCCATTGTAGCAGTAACCGTCCACATTGTGGCACGCATGCCCATCGTGCAGGTACACATTAGCGGGGCAGTGGGGGCTGGTGCCGGTGCAGAACTCGGGTAAGTCACAGGAATTACTGGCGTCTCTACACTGTGTTCCAGCTGGTTTTAGCTGCACACATACAGGAACAAAAAGAACAATGTCACGTAGGGATGATTCTAGTTAAAATAACGCAAAGAGAAAGATATTCTCAATTGCAATGCAGACACTGTGGGATACACCCAAAGCCATGCAGAGACAAGCTTTAATCAATTAAAAAGACTATTGAGTATAAAAAAAGAGATCTGGAGGGATCTCATTTCAGTTGTTTTTACCAAGTAAGGAAAGTTTACTAAAGGAATAGTTATGAAAGTTCTGTTATTTTCTCACTCTCGTGTACCGAATCAGTTTGCAGCGTTTATGTTAAAATGCTAAATGAAGGGAGAATTTCTTAATTTCTTATAATGACATAATAACACCAGTCCATACAGAGTTTTTTAAAGGTCCCTAGCTATTACTGGGGCAGTACCATTTCAAAAGTACACCTTTGTACCTAAAGTGTTCATAGTGTTGTACCTCAGCGGTACATATTAGTACCAAAGAGTGCATATTCGGTACTCACTGGTACATATTAGTACCAAAGAGTGCATATTAGTTCCTCACTGGTACATATTAGTACTAAAGAGTGCATATTAGTTCCTCACTGGTACATATTAGTACCAAAGAGTGCATATTAATTCCGCACAGGTACATATTAGTACCAAAGAGTGCATATTAGTTCCTCAGAGGTACATATTAGTACCAAAGAGTTAATTTATTACCTTAGAGGTACATATTAGTACCAAAATGTGCATATCAGTACCAAAGAGTGAATATTAGTTTTTCACAGGTACATAATAGCACCAAAGAGTGCATATTAATTCCACACAGGTACATATTAATAACAAAGAGTGCATATTATTTCCACACAGGTACATATTAGTACCAAAGAGTGCATATTAGTTTTTCACAGGTACATATTAGTACCAAAGAGTGCATATTAATTCCGCACAGGTACATATTAATAACAAAGAGTGCATATTAGTACCGCACATGTAAAAATTAGTACCAAAGAGTGCATATTAGTTCCGCACACACAGGTACATTTTAGTACCAAAGAGTGCATTTTAGTACCTCAGAGGTATTACAAAAAGAGTGCATATTAGTTCCAAAGAGTGCATATCAGTTCCTCACAGGTACATATTAGTACCAAAGAGTGCATATTAGTTCCTCACAGGTACATATTAGTACCAAAGAGTGCATTTAGTACCTTAGAGGTACATATTAGTACCAAATAGTGCATATCAGTACCAAATAGTGCATATAAGTTCATCAGAGGTACATATTAGTACCAAAGATTGCATATTAGTTCCTCGCAGGTATTAGTATCCAAAGAGTGCATATTAGTTCATCACAGGTACATATTAGTACCAAAGAGTGCATATTAGTTCCTCACAGGTACATATTAGTACCAAAGAGTGCATAGTTCCTTACAGGTACATATTAGTACCAAAGAGTGCATATTAGTTCATCACAGGTACATATTAGTACCAAAGAGTGCATATTAGTTTCTCAGAGGTACATATTAGTACCAACGAGTGCATATTAGTTCATCAGAGGTACATATTAGTACCAAAGAGTGCATATTAGTTCCTCACAGGTACATATTAGTATCAAAGAGTGCATTTAGTTCCTTAGAGGTACATATTAGTACCAAAGAGTGCATATCAGTACCAAATAGTGCATATAAGTTCATCAGAGGTACATATTAGTACCAAAGATTGCATATTAGTTCCTCACAGGTATTAGTATCCAAAGAGTGCATATTAGTTCCAAAGAGTGCATATTTTTACATCAGAGGTACATATTAGTACCAAAAAGTGCACATTAGTACCTCAAAGGGACATATTAGTACAAAAGAGTGCAAATTATTACCTTTCTGTATAGTATATAATAGGGGTGGTACGGTCCATGAAAAAAATCCGAACCGTTCGGTTCGCTTGTCTCGGTTCGGAGCGCGTGTGTACCGCACGGTTCAACGGTTCATGGCATGCGCAATGTAGTCTCATGCCCTGTATGTGACCTCAGATAGCGTGTTTCCCTTTCGCGCGAAAGAAGAGGTGACTGGTTTGGAGTATAAGTACTGCGGGTTATGTTACGTGTAGAAATGGCAAGTGGAAGAGAAAAGGAAGTCTGCCCGCAGTTGGAGGATGCGCCAGCGTCGTATAAGTTTGGTGTGTGGAAACATATTTTTATTTCATGTTACTTATGATGACAGCGGAAATAAAACAATAGATAGAACTGCAGTCTATGGGTTGAATGTGCTCCAACAGCCACAGGAGATCGCCTTCTCTCCGACCATTTATCTAATCTGAGGTACTGACAACAATGTTTTACGTCTTTTCATATTCAGCGCTATTTTTAGCCTTTCATTGATAAAATTAAAGCGGCTGATTTCCGCGTAGTTTCATTTTGCTAGCGTGTGAAAGTTGCGCGATCTTATTTCAGAAATTGCCCCTCAAAGTAATCAGAAGTGGTCAAAAGTGGACAAAAGAGACTTAAAGAGATTTTAATATTACAGGTGCAAAGGTTATGTTTCTCTCTCGTCCACATAAACTCTCTGCAGTATTAAAGCAGCCTCTCAGTGATAAATCTAAGAGCTACACTGAAGTTGGCATTTTAATAAATGCAAGTTATCTTTGTGTGCTAAAAATGCACATAAAGTTTATGTAGATGGCAATACACATTCTCTTTTTTGCCAATTAAATGAAAAGCATGTTGAAATCATCAATGTCTTCCCTCTTGCTCTATCAAAATCTCATCTGGCTTTCCTCAGAGATGGTCCAAAGTGCTTAAAGTCAAATTCAGTTTGTGCATGATTACATGATATAACTTTTTTTAATACTGTATCCTAAATTATGGATAATTAATACATTAATAAGATAATACATTTCTGGAGTGTTAAAAATTTAAAGAAAAAATAACAACAAGAACCGTACTGAACCGTGAACCGTGACCATAGAACCGTGATACGAACCGAACCGAGGGTTTTGTGAACCGTGCCACCCCTAGTATATAATATAGTATATACTGTATATATACTGAACTATTTTAAAGGGTACTGCCTCAGTGACAGTTTGGGGCAATTTCTTGCCCTTAATAAAATATCTCCAAAAAATCTTAGTGATTAATTTTTATACCATGCCCTCAGCACATTTAATGCACGCCAATACCAGTCCCGGATCAGGCCTATTGTTACCCAGGAACACATTCTGACAATGTATGACAAATGCACTGCATTCCGAGTCTTGAAGCCATACTATAATTTATTCAACAAAATAACCCAAATTTAAGCTGATACTAAAAAGATGCATCTCATTATTTGTTTTATATATTCAAACTTTTGTACCACTTTTGGTTGAAACATGAGTACAAACGTTGTTTGTTTAACCTGGCATGATGTGTCTAAGGGCGGATGTTTGATGAATGTTACAGCAACAGTAAAAGATTATCTGTATACAATCCTCAAACAAACCTTATGTTGCTTCAGACATATTTATAAATTGGAAAAGTCTTATGGGATACTTTCATTGTACTTTATAACCCCTGGTCATTATGCCCTGTTTTGTGTGTTTTTCCCCAATTCATCAAAATCACAAGTTTAAAAACACTATTATGAGTTATTACTGGATCTATGAGACAAGGTAAGCCCTTCTGATTTTAATGGCATTGTTTTACATGTATGCATGTTATGGGGTCCTTCCCTGGGGTACATCAGCAGAGCACAGTGCTCTGGTCTGGTTTCCATCCTCAGTAAGTGAAATGAGCACTGATTTATGTGTCTGGAGGTCTGAGAGGAAAGTGAGTGTCTATGTTTGGATCGTGAACACTGGTACATGTTGCACTTATTAATGGGGCAAAGAAAATGTGATTTGCATGCCTTTTTCATATGCAGACAGAGTGAATGAGCAAGAAATAGGGACAAAAAGATTTGGAAAAGTACCTGGCAGTCTTCACAGCATTGTCCATGAGCGCACACAGCATCTCCTTTGAGAGTGCAGGTTGTTGCGTTACAGCAGGGGTTCATGCACTCCTAAAGAACACAAGGAAGATTTTTATCAGAAATCTGGGTGCTAAATAAGATTTGCTGACATTTATAAGCTTTATGCATTTTGGCAATGCATTTAGCAACCTACAAAGCATTCAAGGTTACATGTTTAATATATATATATGTGTGTAGCATTGCACTATGATGTTTAACCTGTTGCATTAACAACAAGAGCACATACAATTTTGATTCTTCTGGAGCAATATGATTGTGGTATGAAAGTTAGAGTATCATGTTTCCAAAGATCTCAACCCATTCCACTTTTTACAGTGAAAGGATTAGTCAATCATAAATGAGGTCATTTACATAATTAAAGGTGTAGTTCACCTGAAAATGAAAATTCTGTCATTATCTACTCACCCTCAAATTGTTACAAACCTGTATAAATGTCTTTGTTCGCATAAGCACAAAGGACGTTTTAAGTTTTAACTGCAATTGGTGTTTTAAATGGGTTTTATTTTTAACTCATTTTCAAATGCTAGTTTTTTGTTTCATTAATCAGCAAATGACAGAAATATGTGGAAACATTTTCCTTTTGTGTAATGTTGGACAGAAAGAAAGGTACGTCCGTTTCTCGTTATGCATTGAAAACAACATTTCATCCTATCTATATATTTATTCTCTGCTTATAAACTCTTAAATATGGGTATTTTTCTTTAAAAATAATTTTTTTTGTCAAAAAGCTGAAATAATTGCATTTTTGTGAAGGAATTTTGTTAGAGATCAGATTCAGAACGATTATCAAAACATACACAGTTTAAAATTAGTAAATAACATTTTGGCTTCAGTTTTTTCATAAACTGGGCAAGTCTAGTGGAGAATCGCGGTATTGCAGATTAACATAAAAAATTAATCAGGAACACGTTTTTTTATGCAAATGTTTTCTCTTATTTGACGAGATAACTTGTCAATGGCGGGGAAAGAGTTAACTGAACAACTTTTCCAGCTGTACATTTAATTCATGAAGTGAGGAATGTGCAGTAATCTCTAATGTTAAATCGGATTGTTGACAGGCATTTCATAACTAATACATTTAATACAGATGCCTTAAAAGTAAAACAAGATGAGTATATTATGATTAAAAGAAAAAAACTAAACATTTGGTTGCTTGTCAATAGCATGGTTGAAGTACATTGCGGTTACTGTGACAGCCAAAATACATCAGCCTATATGTAATTTTAATAAAAACTTTAAATAAATTGTTGCTTATTTGTATTCGTTTAATGTTTTCAGTTGATAAGATATGCTTTTTAATAACTGAAATTTAACTTAACCATTACTACCAGAATCCAGAAAAATAAAAACGGAAAACACGGAAATTGAGAATAATTAAACGGAAAACACAGAATTAAAGAATAAATAAAATGGAATTTGGAAAAAATAAAAGGTATTTCATAGGGCCCTATATATGTTATGTTTTTGTATTGTGTGTTAACTCTATGTCTAAAAACAATTTTCTACCCCTGTGGAAATAGACAATAAATATATTTCTATTCTATTTCCATTCGTAATCAAGCAGGAAACAGAAGCACAATTGACTTCCATTGTAGGAAAACATAATACTATGGAAGTCAGTGCGGTAAGAAACATTGCTCAAAATATCTTCCTTGTGTTCATCAGAACAAAGAAATGTATACAGGCTTGTAACAACATGAGAGTGAGTAAATGACAAACTTTTATTTTTGGTGAACTATCCCTTTAAGTCTTAAAGGTACGGCAGCAAAAAAAATTGGGGGGCAGAAATAAGGTGGAAATTAGTTATTAAAAACAAACAATTGATTTAGTACAATGACTAACATTTCTTTTGGTGTAAGAAACATTTTCTTGCATTATAAATCGACTTTACTAAACAAAATAACATAGCACATACGATCCTTTATATTTAGGATTAGACAACTGGGCTAACCGAAAAACAATGTAAAGCAACAAAAAAGTCTAAAACTTCACCCGGTATGATCATTATATTGGATATTAGTTCCAGGTGTGGGTTTACTAGGAAATTCCCCTGTCAACCAGTTCTTTGCAATCCATGGTAACGAAAATATGTTTGGAAATGTTGCTGTAGGTTCGTGTGCGCCGACATGTCTGGTATAAATTAGCGGCCCATGCATTGTTCTGGGTTTTTAAATAAGATGTTACTTTCACAGACACTGAGCTCATGATATCAGTGGAACGAGCACGTATGTTAAAGCCAGTGACATCATCAATGACCCTATGTGGAAATGACGAGAATGTCAGAGTCCTAACACAATTGAAGGAAAGAAGACATTTATCTGAGAAAAGAAAGGAAGAGATAGAGAGAGAGAGATATTCAAAGTTTGAAAATAATTGGCATTGAAGTAGAAGAACATTATTCGTCTTTAAAGGTAGAAATGGTGCTCATTAAGACCTCAACCCTTAAAATTTTATTTCATACACCACTAATTCATGTCTTTTGAGATTTTTCTTTTATCTCCCTCATTTTCTCCCCCTCATTTCCTCTTTAAGAAAGTACTGGTATACTGGGAGAGGTGCTGAAGGGTTTGGTCGGTCCGCTGGCTGTAACTACCCCTCAGAGTAAGAGAAATCTCTTTACAGACCTGCTGCATTTTCCAAACTTCCAGTTGTCATCCTTCTACCCTTCCTGCTGCTCAGTTTTCTCTCTGTTCTGTACCCACCTTCCTGCTTTATTCCCCTGGTGAGATCACTGGAGTTTACAGGCCAGGGTGCCTCTCCAAAACACAAGCTTTTCCCAACGAAAGATCTTAGACTTTTAGGCCAATTTTTTGGCCTAATGTCTATACTGTCGTCACCATGCTATTACAATATGCTATAAACTACATTTAAAGTAAAACAAATGAGCTCTGCTAGATGCTTTCCCCTCTGGTATGAAGGCTTCTGAAGTATAATTCATTTTAGTGAACAGGTTCATTCAGATGCTTCACCAGTTCCAGAAGTGACTCACTAATTCATTTCACTTACACACTTTACATTTATGCATTTAGCAGATGTTTCTATCCAGTTGTGTGTAGGATATACGCAGCGTATTGATAGCATGGGGTATACACACTTCTGCTTTGAAGGGGACATTTCACAATACTTTATTAAGATGTATAATAAATCTTTGGTGTCACCAGAGTAAGTATGTGAAGTTTTAGCTCAAAATACCATATAGATAATTTATTATAGCATGTTAAAATTGCAACTATGTAGGTGTGAGCAAAAATGTGCTGTTTTGGGTGTGTCATTTAAAATGCAAATGAGCTGATCTCTGCACTAAATGGCAGTGTCGTGGTTTGGTAAGTGCAGATTAAGGGGTGGTATTATCCCCTTCTGACATCAAAGGGGGAGACAAATTTCAATGACCTATTTTTTTACATGCTTGCAGAGAATGGTTCACCAAAACTAAGTTGCTGAGTTAATCTTTTTCACATTTTCTAGCTGACACAAGCATTGGGGACCCAATTATATCATTTAAACAAGGAAAAAGTCATATTTTCATGATATGTCCCCCTTAAAAATTGGGGGCATAAATTAAGGCCATGTTTACATTAGACCATTTGCGTTTTAAAACGGCATTTTAAAATGAAAACGATCCTCGTTTATACTGGCATTTTAAAAAGAATCTTCATCCACACTATGCACCACCATAAACGCATGAAACATGACCAATCACATAACTGGCCATGCGCATAAAAGTGTAAAATAACTTATTACTCTAATAATAGCTTACCTTTGCGCGTTTACGCAGCCTAGGGGTGTGCGATATTGAAAAAAAGTCATACATGGGTCATTTGCTGGCAACTATAACAGACACTATTTTTGAACCTATAAAAATGTGTTTGGGAAAGTCTTATACTGTTCTAGCTCCCCCCTACAACATATTAATATGATTAATAGGTTAATTTTGCTTTTATAACTAAACAGAAAGGTCTTTATGATTTAAAAAGAAAGCATTCAAGTGAACAGTACTAAACAGTAGCGAACTTGAAGCAAAAATAAATTTTAGCAAATGCAAACTTCAATCAAACATAGTAAGAGGTGAAGTATTAATTTAGCCTACCAGAAATGCTTATTGCATTAATTTTTAAAAGTGTGCGAGGTCTGTGCACGTCCTCCGCTAGCAACACAGAAATAGCTATGCTCAAGCGCCTAAACCAGCATTATATTAATGACGTTGAGTTTATTGTTTTTATTAATTTATATTCACAAAACTTATCAACAAAACATCGATTAAAATTAAGAGACAAATTATCTGAAACGAAATTCATTTTAAAATAGCAAACAAAACTTACATTAAACTGGAAAATAATGTCTGACCCATTACAATTCTCTCTTCATATTGGCCTTTGCAACGCCTATATGGTGTTTAAAATTACAGTCTATCTTTCGTAAGCTAACTAAATTTAAACAAAACATAAACGCATTAAACCCAACAATACTCAAACATTCATATAAAACAGACATTATCTATAAGGATACATGTTAAAACAATCCGATATAGCGTTTATAATAGCTGGTTGGTAGATGTTTACTATTTTTTGGCAAAACCTCCGTTGCAAACCAACATTTACATGAATAAAATAATTTTTACTTTGAAAATGATGCGCTGTCATGTTAACATCAGCTGTTCGTTTACATAAGACTCTGTCTACGTTCATTTACACTCAGAGCAACGTCTGAGTTCTCAAACTAAAACAGGGTCTTCAGCGTTTGCGAACGAATCCGTTTATGAGGGTCGAAAACGGTGATGTAGTGTAGACGAAAGGCGTAAACGTAGCAAAAGTAACGCGTTTTAAAGGATAAACGCATTAATGTAAACATAGCCTAAGAGTATACCCACTGCTTACAGTACACTTAAAGGGATAATTCACCCAGATATGAAAATTCTGTCATATTTTAACTCACTCTCATGTTGTTCTGAACCTGTATGAGTTTTTTCTTAAAGGATTAATCCATTTTCTTAAAAAAAATCCTCCAAATTGTTGATGTCTTTCTTTGTTCAGTCGTGAAGAAATAAAGTTTTTTGAGGAAAACATTCCAGGATTTTTTTGCATTTTAATAGACTTTAATGGAGCCCAACACTTAACACTTAACACAACAATTTTTTTTTTTAAAGTACTCTAAACGAAGCCAAACGAGGCATAAGGGTCTTATCTAGCGAAACAATTTGTCATTTTTGACAAGAAAAATAAAAAATATGCACTTTTAAACCACAACTTCTCTTCTTCCTCCGGCTGTGTGACACACCAGCGCGACCTCACGTAAATGCGTAGCGACGTGGAAAGGTCACGTGTTACATATATGAAACGCACATTTTCGGACCATTTTAAACAATTAACTGACACAAAGACATTAATTAGTATCATTCAACATACAACAACGTCGGAACGGTCCTCTTTCTCCACACTTGTAAACACTGGGGTGTAGTTTTGTATTCGTCATCCGAACCCTCTTGACGAGATGACGTTTTGCGTGAGGTCGCGCTGGCGCATCACAGGACCGGATAAAGACAGGAAGTTGTTGTTTAAAAATGCATATTTTTTATTTTTCGTGTCAAAAATGACAATCGTTTTTCGCTAGATAAGACCCTTATGCCTCGTTTGAAATCATTTAGAGTCCTTTGAAACTGAACCTTAAGTGTTGAGTTAAGTGTTAAGTGTTGGGGTCCATAAAAGTCCATTAAAATTTTTTATCCATATAACATTTTGGATGACATGGTGGAGTAATTTATCTGGATTTTTTTTTAAGAAAATGGACTAATCCTTTAAGCTGAACCAAGATATTTTGATAAATTATGGTAACCACATGGTACCCATTGACTTCCATAGTAGAAAAATTAGTATTGTTTAACCTCATTTATCAAAATATTTTGTGTTCACAAACATAAAAAACAACAACATGAGTTTGAGTAAATAATGACCGAATTTTTGGGTGCAGTATCCCTTTAAATTAAATTTTTTGTGTTCCCTGAGAATTAAACCCACAAACTTTTGTAATGCTAATGCAAACTCAACCAATTAAGCAACAGTTACAGTCTCTGCAAATTACATTAACATAGCAAGCTTTTTTCATTTTAGTTGTATTTGGTAAAAATTATATGTTTCATATAACGTTGACTCAATCTGAAGAAATCATCATGAGCTTATATGACCATTGCTTACTGTTTATGTCACAAACATGAGTGATGCCACTTAGACAGCAAGACACTAATTACCCGACAGTATGAAATTATAAACTGGTAAAAAAAAGTCACATCCAAAGACTGAATATGAAACTGCAGATCTAATTCAGATTGAACCTGACAGTTAAAAGCAAGCAGCGGACTGCTTTGTTGTGGCGTGCAGAGGACTTTGATGTGTATTTGTCTTTCATACCTCCGGCTCTCCGCAGTCGCACTCCTCTCCTTCCTCTATGTATCCATTACCACATTTCTGTCCCCCGTAGAGCATTTTGACTTCCGGCATATTATATAAACACATGCCCACCCCCTTCTCCAGACTCGCCACCAGATCCTTCTTACTACAGGTACTGAACACTGTGGGGAATGGGTACCTGATCGAAAGAGGGAAGATAATTAAAAAAATTAATTGAGCTTTTTTGCACACGCAAAACACAGTCAACAACACAAGTGGCTATTGAAGCATATTAACTCTTTCCACACCACTGACAAGTTATCTCGTGAATTAAGAGAAAAAAGTTGCATAAAAGGTGTTTCTGAAGAATTTATACGGTAATGTGTAATACTGCAATTATCCACTAGATGGCGCACTTAAAAAACTGAAGCAAAAATGTTATTTATTTATTTTAAACTCTGTGTATGTTTTGATAATTGCTCTGAATTTGATCTCTAACAAAATTCCTTCACAAAAATGCAAATATTTCAGCTTTTTGCTAAAAAAAAAATTATTTTGAAAGAAAAATACCCATATTTAAGAGTTTATAAGCAGAGAAAAAATATAGATAGGATGAAATATTTTTTTCCGTTTTGTTTGTTCTTTGGGTCTGTTCTTTCATTTGATATATTTGTATGTTGATATATATTTTTTAAGAAAATTTAACTAAAAAGGCATTTTGTGCAAATCACAAAAAATGCTGGTGGGCAATTTTTCAAAAAATGGCTGGCGGGAAATGAGTTAAATTTCCTTGATAAGAAGGACCAGCACGACTGTTCAACAGTATATGTTGGGTTTTAGATATTGTTGGGCTGGCGTCCACATCAGGATCTTTAACTAGATTAGCTATCAAGGCTTACTTGGTTAACCAGCCGTACCAGAAGAACGAGTTGGTGAACAGCATGGCTTTACAGATCCGCCACTAAGACCAGCACTAAACCAGCCAAGACCAGCATGGATGGTCTTGTTGATGTAAGCTGGGATTTTAGCCAATAACAGGCTTTCCAAACAAATATCCGTCGAGCCAAACCAATTTGTGTGCTCAAAGCCAAGAGGATTTAAGAGAGCAACTTAACAGCAAGCAAAGCTTGAGAGCAAGAGGGATTTTAACAAAATAAACAACTGACACAATAGCACGACCCGACTGAACCGACAGAGCATAAAAAGTGATGAGAATTCAAATTCCCAGAGCCTCCAATGCCACTGCTTACACGAAACAAAATCAACAACAAAACAAAAGCAAATTAGCATATGACCTTCCGCCATGGCATTCACATTTTAACCCTTTATGAAGTGATAGAACGCTAAGCCATCTGAGCATAAGCCCGTATGGTGACAGCTCAGAGTAGAGACACACTACATGTACATCATCACAATCCTGATACAAAACAAGTGCTGGGTATGACCTCAGACTTTGTTACAAAGTCTGCAAAGCAGATCGAGTTCTTTTAGATAGCAGCGGCCAATCATATTCAAGCATGACAGCATCAGTCTGGGGTGACTCGAGATCTAAAAGGACAGCTAAAGAAACTCACTTGGGTCTAGCAATGATCACTTGAGAATACCATAGAAGATTTTTCATGGTTTGCTACTGTATCTTCAGCTCTCTAACCCCCCCCCCCCCCCCCCCAAAAAAAACAAGCAGAACAACAAAGTGCGCATTTGCTATGCACTCATAAATATGCTAAACTTTTGAATAAATGGATGTCCTTGAGTTTCTGTGTTTTGAGAAGCAGGAGTGAGTGTGCATAAGAAGAACGGATTAAAATATAATCATAATGCTCACGCTTTGAACAATTACAGTATGTGGTTATTTTAACCAATTATACTTGGTAGATACAGCTTAATTATGACATATAGTATGGTCAAAAATAACTATTAACAATTGACACATTCGCCCCTTTTTTAAATAATTTATGAAAAATGAATTAAAAATGTATGCATGTGGGTGATTCTCACGAAATCCAGATTTAGAAGGTGTCCAGTATCAGAATTTTAAACAGCCCTTCAAGCCAATTTTTGCACATATACGATTAAGGTCTGAACTTACTATAATCATTATTTTTAGAGGAATAAAAAATATTTCCTATAGACCGTTTCAGCGGTAACAACATAAACAAGCCGCTGTCGCGGTCCGCACGTAACTTCCGGTAAACTCCGCTAATAATAAATAACAACAAATTCTTTAAACATAGTTTATTTATATAACAAGCAAACAAAACAACACGTAGATTACCTAGGAAACCAAAACATTTGTTATTTTCGACGAGGCATTTGTTCAAGAGATCAGTTTAGCAACTAGTCAGACCATTAAAAAAACGAAACCGGAAGTAAGGTTCGGATCCAGACGTGTATCACGTGCGTCCGATGAAACCATCTATAGAATTATTTACATTTTTTAGATTATCATTATCAAAAATTATCATTACCGCAACATGATATTACATTAAATATATGCATTTATAAACTCATGTTTCGGAAATGAGAACTAAAAAGTTGTCTAGGTACTAGGTGGTTGTGGTGACAGAATTTTCCCACCGGTCAATCAGCGCATGACAAACCCGGTTTTACCGGTTTCACCGGGTGGGAGGGGCTTATAAATGCACAGAAGTTCGCATTTTACTTTCACCTTTGAATTAGATGCAACTGTTGTTAAACAATGATTGAAAATTGTTGCGGAGGATGAGAAAATTGGTCTTGGACACTTTTATATTCCTTATAATTGTCTTTATATTTACCAATGATCACCAAATACCACATGTTTCTTTACTGTAAATGTTTATAGTATAACATGCACTGAAGCTTTTAATTTAGATTTCCATGTCAAAGAACCCAAATCCAGTCATGGACACATTCCGGTAATGAAAATGTTCCCCTTAAATTTGGAAAAAACGACAAAATTGCTTTGTATGATGTCATTTGACATCATGTGCAAAATAGTACATGAAGAGATGTTTGTAACTGTATTAGGGATGCTCCAATCGATCGGCCATAAATCGGTCTCGATAATGACATTAAATGATTTGATCGGTACTCGCTAAATTTGCCGATTTCGTGAAATGATCTTTTCGGTTTACTTTTGTCATCATAGGGATCCTGAATTCGGCTGCAGTTAGAGAGTATTTTTTACGTAGTGCGAACATTCTTAATCAACAAATATTGATAACATTGTTGACAATGTATGCTTTATAGACCGTTTCAGCAGTAACAACATAAACAAGCAGCTGTCGCGATCCGCACGTAACTTCCGGTAAACTCCGCTAAGAATAAATAACAACAAAGTTCTTTAAACGTAGTTTATTAATATAACAAGCAAAAAAAAACAACAGATCGATTACCTAAGAAACCAAAGCATTTGTTATTTTCGACGAGGTATTTGTTCAAGAGATCAGTTTAGCAACTAGTCAGACCATTAAAAAAACGAAACCGTAAGTAAAGTTCGGATACAGACGTGTATCACGTGCGTCCGATGAAACCGTCTATAACCTGTAAGCTTTTTGTATATTTATTTAAAATTCCCTAATTTCAAGATTCCCTAATACCCTGTGGTTTGGCTTTTTGACAATTTTTTTTAAACTTAAAAGTTTTGCATTTTGTCCATTTTGTACCATTAACCTCGTATTTTGATGTTTTAATGTAACCTAAGATTACAATTAAAAGCAAATATTGTACGTTTTTCCCCCAGATATCACTTTTGGCCACTACTGCATTTTGCAGTTCTGTGTAGATTTAAAATTAAAAAAGTATGACTATTCTGCAGTGGGGTGCCAAAGTCCACAATGAAAATGTGTGAATTTTAAACTTGAAAATAAACCGAAAATAGTGATTTTTGACATTATTCAAAATTGTACATTCTAATTAAATTGGCATGGCTCACCTACTCCAGGGATGAATAGCAAACCTAACACTTTTGATTTAAAAATCATAAAAAGTATCTTGCTCTGCTGAATAAATATTAGATCAGAATGAATGTACATGCTGTGTTACACCAAGGATAGCAAACGCTTTTGGTCAAAGCTGGTTGACCAAAGTCTTGCTGGTTTGGCACCCTGTTGGAGACACCAGCGTCTCATGTGGGCCAACATCAAAAACACCACCCAGTGTCAGCTACTCATACTTGTTTCAGCATGGCTGTTAAACATTTATACAAAGGAGACACAAAAAAATGTTTCCCAGCAAAAATGACAAGCTTATCAAAAATGATCCCCAAACAGACCGGCCACACGCACATCACATTAATCTCGCTTTCATCCACCTTTGACCGAAAGTCTTTGAAGAGTTCTACCGATGAACTTTAATGCTTTTGACACCTCTGTTCTACCCACACATCCTCAGTCATCGCCCCTGTCCATCAAAGACAACCTTACCACTAGCTTTCAGCAAGCAAACACGGAATACTCTCCAGAATCGAGCACTTATAACTCAGAGGTGAGATTAAATAAACTGTCTGCAGATAAAAGAGAGGGAAATGTAAGACAAAGGGAGGTCTGGGGAGGAAAAGCTGTTTGCCAGGAACATCGGTGTTCCTCAGGGTAATTGTACGCTTGTTTGGGGTTGGAGATGGGGTGGGTGTCTGCTTTGACTTTTGCAGGGGGTTTCTGGGTCTGTCATTATGCCCACTGCATCCTGTCCAACAATACATGTACCACAAATAAAAATATTACTGCCAAGTTTAAGCATCACATTTATTAGCGTAACCGCCATTACTGGCTATTAAAAATGTACAGGAATTATGTCAACAATTTAAAACAAATCTTACATTTTCTCTTCTACTGCAATACACGCACCATCATATTTTTTTATCAGCAACAGAACACAAACTGACAAAAACATGCAAATCAGCTTGGCACTCGACATCAGCTTGGCCTTGCAAATCAATGCTGACAATAAACCAGAAACAAGTCCTTTAGCCCCTAAACACTGATTTGCAATGAGCTATTGGCCTACAGCAAATATCACAGATGCCAGCAGTAACAGTGTGGCAGCATGCACAGGCACAATGAGGTTGTGTGTGCGTTTAATGCCACCTTTAAAGGGATTAAAGCTGAAAGAGAGCAATCAGTAGGGGCGTCTGGAAGTAAAAGTCATGACATTTGCAAATGGAAGAGACACATATTGTATCTTAAAAAGCTAATGATCCAGAAATGACATTTCAGTCGTGCTGTCGTTGCTCAGTGAGCTCAGCAGTGATGGTTCGAATAAAAATGGTGGCAGAGTAAAAAGAGATTTGGTTTGAAAAGGGATTAGCAGCATGGGCAGAGATCTTTGGAATGGTAAGCTGGTAAGGTTGGCATCAGGTCAAGTGGGTTAAGAGGGCCTGGCACGGTTTAGAATGGAGCTAGTAAAAGCCGGTATTTGGATTGGGATGGATTGCTCCGTGTGTCAAGTGTGTTTGCCAGCCCACTCACAAATAGTGCTGCAGGAGCTTTGAGATAAGAGAGGTCGCAAATATAGCCAAGCATGAAAACACACACACTTCTAAAAGACTAAATTAACAACATGCTTTTGTTATAGCGGTTGTAGACAGAGATGGAAATGTCAGTAAAACACCACAACAATAGACGCACACACAACAAGCACTTGTGCAAGGAGGTTAAAAGTGATGTCCAACTTTGAACAATTTATTTAAATAAAAAGTGAAGATGTTAAAGGGACACTCCACATTTTTAGAAAATAGGCTCATTTTCCAGCTCCCCTAGAGTTTAACACTTGAATTTTACAGTTTTGGAATCCATTTAGCCGATCTCCGGCTCTAGAGTACGACTTTTAGCATAGCTTAGCATAATTCATTGAATCTGGTTAGACCATTAGCATCGTGCTCAAAAATGACCAAAGAAGTTAGTAACTTTTAATAACAGGGGACTATTTGCGCGCACTGCGTAATATCATTGCGCCCGCTGCACACATGGCATGGCAGCAAAGTCATTGATTATTACATCAGAATGAGAGTATAGTTCCTAGCCATATCTGCCTACAAAAATCCCAACTTTTAAGTTTCCGACGGTCTTATTACACGATGTAACTATAGACGGTTTCATCGGACGCACGTGATACACGTCTGGATCCGAACCTTACTTCCGGTTTCATTTTTTTAATGGTCTGACTAGTTACTAAACTGATCTCTTGAACGAATGCCTCGTCGAAAATAACAAATGTTTTGGTTTCCTAGGTAATCTATGTGTTGTTTTTTTGCTTGTTATATAAATAAACTACGTTTAAAGAACTCTGTTGTTATTTATTCTTAGTGGAGTTTACCGGAAGTTACGTGCGGACCGCGACAGCCGCTTGTTTATGTTGTTACTGTTGAAACGGTCTATAGAAGAGTCAAGGTTTAAATAGGAAAAATATCCAAACTCTTTGATTATTTTTGAGTGTGATGCTAATGGTCTAATCAGATTCAATGGATTATGCTAAACTATGTTAAAAGTGGTACCGCCAGACCCAGAGATCGGCTGAATGGATTTCAAAATGGTAAAAATCAAATGTTTAACTCTGTGGGAGCTGAAAGATGAGCATATTTTCAAAAAAAGTGGAGTGTCCCTTTAACATCTATACTTTTTTTAATATTTCATTCAAGATGCATTAAAAATGTTGTATGCATGTATGCATTGGTGTGTTTGGAGTATAATCTCAATTTTAAGAATAATTTAAAGAGACAGAAAATTACACAAGTTTGTAAAGCCATAGCCCAGGACAATAACTACAAAATATTAGCACAAATTGGATCAATTAATAGTAATAACAAACACAATTGTTGTCAGTTAATGCTTTATAACCTATTAGCTTCTATTTTTTTGCATATTAAAATAAAACACATATTCCCGAATATGATGTGGTTTGCCGTTTTGGCAAAAAATTTGGTCCAAATGCCTTAAAGGTGACATAGAATGATTGAACTGGGTATTTATTCTTGTTCTGTGATGTGACATGTAGACCAAAAAATTTTTGTTTGGGTCTGTAATGCCTTAAAAGCTTCCTAAAAACCTAGCTCAGATAGCTCTGTGGGGGATTTTAAACAAGTGGTTTTGCACCTATTTGCCTCCCCCTACTGGCTTAACTTGCAATCTCATTACTGATTGGCTGACTTTGCTGCCACTCAAAAAAATGTAGCCAATTATTTTAAAGTGGAGGGGCAGTGAGATGCCTGTGATGTCATAAGCATCAGTTTTTCAGATTGGGCTGTTTTCTGGCCGACATTTCTAAAAGAGGAATTTCTATGAGACTGAGATGTTTAGCATGTCTAGCACTTTTTTTTATGTTTGTGAATGTGGGACACTACCATTATTCAACAAAGACAAGGTAAAAATGGTTTTTCATTCTCTGTCCCCTTTAAAGGTTTAGTGTTTTGTCCATTTTGTACCATACACATCATATTTTTTATAGTTTTATCTAATCTGAGGGGCATTAAAAGCGAATATTGTACTTTATATCACTTGGACACTATAGGGCGGTTTCCCAGACAGGGATTAGATTAGTCCTAGACTAAAATAAATGTAGGAGCTGTCGAAACAGAAAACAACTTTTACTAAAGGAACAGTATGTTAGAAATTTATATCAATTAATCATAAAATGGCACTGATATGTCACTAGACATTAAGAAATCATGTTAATTTCAAATACTTACAGTATATCACTGACAACCGTTGGCCTGCCAGGATATTGTCAATTAAAAAGTGGAGTTGCAGCCCTCAACTAATGTTTATGTTGTCATGTTGTGTACTGGCCACCAGTTGTGTGATTGCAGTACTGGTTTTGGCCACAATCCTACATACTGTTCCTTTAAAATACATCACTGCCCTTTGTTTTGCCACAAAATGCACAAAAGTAATGTTTTTATTAAGGTATGTTTTTTAAAACTAGTTATATTTCCTAATTAAACTAAGGCCTAGTCATGGCTTAAGATAATCCCTGTCTGGGAAACCACCCCTATAACTTTGGGTTTAATACAATCTACACTCCCAAAAAAAAACATTGAAAAGCTGTCACTGGGATGGTCCCTTTCAAAAAGATCCTCATATGAACCATTTAGCTACAGATATGTACCTTTGAGGTACCAGTGTACATCTACTAATGTGCACTTTTAAGATACCAATATGCACCTTTTATCTACAAATGTGTATTTTTAAAAAGGTACCGCCCCTGTGTCAACTTTTGTACCTTGTATTAGCAATTGCACTAAGGAAATCATGGTTCACAGATGTGACATAACCTAAATGCTACCGAACTAAATGCTAATAACCTCATGTTTTCATGGTAAACATGGCAAATAAGAAAGAAGACTGTATTTTCAAACTGAATAGCTAATAGCTATACAGAATAGAGTAAACAAGACATCTGTTCCCTTTAAAATTCTAACATGAATTGTGCTCTCTGTAGTTATTTGTTACACCGAATCACCGCCCCAGATGCAAAAAAATCCCTCCAAACCCCTGCGCTCTTCCCTATGTGAAGATAACTCATTTCTCAACTCAAATATCTGCACTCATCTGAAACTTAAACTGTTATCATTTAGCATCTGCATCATATTTCTCATTAAACATTCCCTAAGCGAAAGCACATCTTCTCAGACTATTCAGCAAAACAATGTACACAGATGCTGATTACGGTGAAAATTATTCTGAAATTACACGCCGGCTGTCCTCTCAAAAGTGTGTGCGCTTAAACATTTTCATGTATTTATGAAAGATGCAATGTCGAGTGCTCGCAGAAAACAAAACTCTAGCACTTGCTTGTGTTGTCTGCACCTCTGATCTTCTTACCTTCCTTTGTCTTTGAATTATTGGGCAACGGTGACCAAACTCAAACCAATCACCTTGCTATAATTTACAATTATGCATACTCTTTTAACCAAAATGCAATTAAGATATACATTACAAGAGTACATCTTTCCTGCACTATTAGAAGAAATGGTCACTAGCTGTCACTGGGGCGTAACCCTTTCTAAAAAAGAAAGCTTTTTAGCACATCAAAGATAAATATTGGTACCTAATGGTAAACGCATTAATAATACACTATAAAAACGAACTTATTAATTCAAGTTGCCTTTTTGCCTGCTTCTTACTTATCAGCAAAGCTTCAGATTGATTTGGCTCACTTGATTATTTCAGACCACTGAGGGTGTTAACATCCAGATACACACCCAGTATTGTTTCGAAACACTAAGGATTCAGCAAAACAATGTTAAACAGCTTAAATCCTTTACAGTATATCACATTATTCCAAATATATGGATCAAAATGCACTTTGGGAGATATCACAAAAGCCCCAACAAACCCTGATAACATCTGCACTGTAAAAAAATGCAGCATGAAGTTAAAACAACTTGGTTTTGCTGCATTGTTTTTTTTTTACAGTAATTTAATACACACCCACACAGAGCAGCTCAGTTCTAAAAACATAAAATAAAAATGTATTACTTATAAATTAAATAAATATTTAAACACATTCTTGCTCTTTGCATGGACACAGTAATCGTCTTCATTAACCTGCCGGGAGGCTGCAGTTCAAAGCGTTTGCATCAGGACCTTTACAAACGTCGGTTCCAAGCTTGACCTATGAGAGTTGTTATGCTATCAGCGTTAGGTGCGAAATGAGGAAATTAATGTCTGTTTAATCAGCGTCCTCCGGCGACTCAAGCCGATGCAGAGTCGGGGTCTATTGTGCTGCCTGTCGTTCAGAAGATAACACGGTCGTTTGCGATTCGCAACGCGGTCGCCTCAATAAAAGTCGAAAGCGATACCCATTAAGTGATAGCATCTGATGTGCTCTTTTCAAAAGGCCAACTGACATGCACAATATTACAGGCAAATGTTCGGCAATCACCCGCTCTGTAGTGAAGATACAGTCACAGATTGTGAGAGGTAAGCGCTGACTGAAGACCTCAAAGCACATTATTTAAATGTTTTTTATAAATCCAGATTAAATAAATGCTGTCTGTTCGCTGATGCCTACATTTTTTCGAGACCATTAAGTTCACCTGGCTGCCATTTTGGTGATGCCCACTAGCACATTTGGAGGTATTTTAGTAAATGTCCTTGATCTTCCAAACTTTATAATGATAGAAAACAGGGATCAGGGAACAACTTCTGACTTTAAGCCCCCAAAAAGTGCCTTCATCCTTCATAGAAATAATCCACATGGCTTAAAAGGTTAATAAAGGTCTTCTGCGGCTAATAAACAAGATTTGTAAGAAAAATATCCATATTTTAAACTTTATAAACGTAATAACTAGCTTTCGTTAAAGACGCCATCTTGGACTCAATTGGACGCGATTCACGCAATTATTTGGTTGCCATGGGTAGGTTGCGCTGTGACTCTCGTGAATCGTGCGAGTCCAAGATGCCATCGTTAACGGAAGCTAGTTATTATAGTTTATAAGGTTTACAATATGAATATTTTTCTTACAAAATTGCATTGATTACCCACAAAAGACCTTTATTAACCCCTTGGAGCCATGTGGATTACTTTTGTAAAGAATGAATGCACTTTTTTGGAGTCTGAAGATTTTTCCTAATACTCGTTTTCTGTCATTATAAGCTTGCAAAAGACAAACATTTACTAAAATAAGTTAGTCTGAAAGATGATGGACATGGGTGATTGCTTGAGGGTAAGTAAATCATTGGGTCATTTTGATATTTCCGGAGTATCGCTTTAATTGGGAAATATACACATACAAAATTTGCATAGGGGAGAACCGGAGCCAAAGTAACTCGGGGAGGAAGTAACAAAGCGATTTTCTCAAATCCCTGATTACATCTGCATTCAAAACTATGACAAGATCTTTTGCACGCAACCCTTGACAGACCTGACAAATATTGCGTTATTTCATCACCGTTTTGCGCGTGTAGGTCCAGAAAGCTGTTTTCAACCATGATAAGTAAATTCCTAAAGCGGTCATTTTTTCTTATAACGCGTTGTTTCTGGTTTCATGTTTTACAGTAATGATCTATCTACAGGTTATTTAGTGCTCTTACACGGCCATTCCCAAACTGCACTCAAAAAAATGAACAAGGAAGGTTGTAGAGTTTACATTATATATTTATATTCAATTTACTTATAATAATTGTATTTGTTGACTTGAAATGTTTTTTTCTATTAAGGTCAACGTAATTATGTCTCAAATTAACTGTACAAAATCCTAAGGGGTTGTTTAAACACAAACTATTTATGTGAACTTAAAAATTCTTAGAGGGTGGCAGTATAGTGCGATGCGAACTGCCATAAACCCCAAATAAGAAGAAGAAGAGCATGACTCGCCAGACTACACGTGCACAAAGATAATTCACAGCAATTCTCTGCAAACCTGCTTGACTCCTGCAAAGTTTTTCCTCGATTGGTTTGGACAGAGGGACGTCTTACCTCTTCAACGGCTGGTAAAGGTATGAGTATATTTGTTTTTCCACCAGTTTCGATATATTTATTTTTAATAAGATATATTTTCTTTATTTTTGACCTGTGGCTGATTACATAAACTGCTTAGAGTCTTACAAAGTCAATCATCTAATTTTTTTTTTCAAGACATGAAGAAAAAAACATCATACGTTTTATAAAAAAAATGTAGATTGGTCTAATGTTAATTTAAAGCAGAAAAGTAAGACTGTCCTAACTAATTTCAAGACACAGTCTTAACTTAGTGACTTATGTTTATGCAACTGGCCAAACTGTTTTATAGAGTTCTAGTGTTCTAATTTTAGTTCTAGCTCTGAAGCTAGCATGCTTGCTTAGGCACGTGGCGCAGGTTAATGTTAGTTCATCAGAGTTCTCCGTCGCTATGATGGATTTTTGTTAACTGGAGCAAGTCTACGACGGATTTTTCATGCTAATTGCAGGACTTCTGCCTGTCTTTCATGTCATATTTTCTTAATTTTAAGGCGCAAACATTTTTCAAATAACGTTAGTGTGATAAATATATTTATTTTAATGTGAAAAATGTGTATTCCGCCTGCTGAGGGAATCAAACGTGGTTTGAAAGTAGGGATGTGCACATCGATGTCTGTAAGCTAATCATTTGTTATCAATGTTTTCTAGATATCTTATATATATTAATATTTTTAGCATAAATAAGTGTTCCTTTGTGTTTGACAATACACATCAATGGGTCTGCGACTGCGCAGCGCGACTGCCGTGCACTCCTGAATTTAAAGTGTTTGACTACTAAAGCAAAAAATACACGGGGTGGTTTCCTGGACAGGGATTATCAAGTTGTTTTCAGTTTGGACAGCGCTTGCATTTATTTTAGTCCAGGACTAGTCTAATCCCTGTCTGGGAAACCGCCCCTATATGTTTTGCAGACATATTTAAGAAATGTACGCAGTAAACATACTACTTAATTTAAAAACACTGCTACAGTTCTTCTCATCTTGAAACTGCAAAGTTCATCCATCCGACTAAAAATAACTAAAATCCACTGTCAAAATAAACATTGGTTAATACAAATTAGTTTTAAAACCATTTTTTACTTTAAAAATAACAAAGCATGACTATTTTATTGTTAATTCAATTTCACCTTATTAAATTGATTAAGTCCTTATTAAATTGTTTTGTTTGTTTATCCTTTGCAATTTTCCAGGTCCTTAATAAAGGGTGTGTTTTGTGTTCCTGCCAAGGTGCTTCACTCACAGTAGGTAAGATCTGCAACATCTAAATTCTGAAAAAAACGTAAATATTATTTCTTGCGTGACCTTTTCATTTGTTGTTTCTGTTTGTATCCTGTTTACTTTACAGTAGCAATTAATAATTTCAGTTTTTAAAATATTATTTTATTGAATTATTGAACAAGACTATTGAACAAGACCTTTGCATACAGGAGACGGGAGGTAGTCAGAGACCAACCCATGATATCAGAGTTCAAGACTAGATGGCCAGGACTGTTCACTGTGCCTGAGGTATAAACTGCTGCTTAAAACATCAATGAACAATGTTGTATAATGCATGTGTCGTGTGACTCGCGTCAGTGGATTCATTATGTGAAATGATTTGATAATAAACGCATAAGACGTTAAAACGTTAGATCAGTCGACGCAAACTTACTCCCATTTCAACTAGCATGTAGCAGACTGGTCACTGCCTTACAATTACAGTACAAAAACGTCAATATACCTGAATAACAGTACAACAATAATTAAGTAATCAAGTAATATTGCAAAAATGTTTAAAACAAACATCCTCTTTTGTGCCTTTAACATGACCCCCCCCCCTTTAAAAGAATGCTATTTTGTATTTACACTACACCCTATGAATAAATGACCAGAATGTCGAGGAAACTGATATACTGATGTAATATGTGTAGTATATTGATGCTGTTTTTCTTCTTAATTAGAATGAAATCGCTGAAAAGAAGAGGGAGTGCCTCCTCACAGCACTCTGTATCTATCTAAATGAAAATCCGAGCAGTCTCTTCAAAGAGTATATGGTAGGTTATGCTAACAATTACTGCAGCAGTAACAGTGTTCTAGGGCTTTTACCAATATCACATTATCCATTTAACATTGGGTGCGTTTCATGCACAGAAAAAGCGGATAAGTATCAAAAATCTGTTTATTATAGAAACCTGTTTTCTTGCATTTACATGCAAATCAATAAACTACTATGCAGAAAACTGTGTTTACATGTGGAGAAGTGTCAGCATTCTCGCAGTCCATATTATCACTGCCTAAAAGCTGATAGGGAAATCTGTCTTAAAGGAATAGTCTACTCATTTCAATATTAAAAGTTATTACCTTAACTAAGAAGAGTTGATACATCCCTCTCTCATCTGTGTGCGTGCAAGCGCTGGGGCGCGGTGCGACACTTCAATAGCATTTAGCTTAGCCCCATTCATTCAATGGTACCACTCAGAGATAAAGTTAGAAGTGACCAAACACATCAACGTTTTTCCTATTTAAGACGAGTAGTTATACGAGCAAGTTTGGTGGTACAAAATAAAACGTATCGCTTTTCTAAGCGGATTTAAAAGAGGAACTATATTTTATGGCGTAATAGCACTTTTGGGAGTACTTCGACTCGGCGCAGTAACACCCTCCCTCTCCCATTATAAGAGGGAGAAGGGGAGCGGATTTTTCAGGCGAGTCGAAGTACTCCCAAAAGTGCTGTTCCGCCATACAATATAGTTCCCCCAAAAAGACGATTTAGCACTTTTATTCCAAAGTTGCGACCTCCTTCCTACAGCTGCTATGTTGAGCACTGTGATTTCCCTCATTAATTTTTCAATGAGTGGCCTGTTTTTCTTATACGGTCTGTTGATGCATATGTTGGCTATTGTATGGGGCTGAAAATCACCAAGCACTCGACAACGACTTCCTGTTTATGCTTCAGGCCGAGCTAAAATAGATCTTCCAGAAAGAGGCTTACTGCATTTACTGTAAAAACCTAAAAGGATTACCTAGTTTTCAGCTAGTCTATTTCTGAATCTTTGTTTTTCTGTTCATTTTT
Organism: Paramisgurnus dabryanus; assembly: GCF_030506205.2. NCBI lineage: Eukaryota > Metazoa > Chordata > Actinopteri > Cypriniformes > Cobitidae > Paramisgurnus > Paramisgurnus dabryanus. Next base: position 28,800,294 of record NC_133353.1, read on the forward strand.
CTTATTCCATCTTTTTCCTCAATCTCTTTCTGTTACTTCATATTATTTGACCTGAGCTCATCTTTCTACTGAGATTCCGGCTCTGAATATCTCTGCTTGGATGCTGTTGTACGTCAGGTGTTGCAGATAGGACAGTGTGGCTGAAAACTCACAGCATCTGTCAGAGAGTGAGAAAAGCGCGAGATCATGAATTTCTCATGTTTTAACTTTAAAATAGAAGCTTGCAGGGTAAGAACGGTACAACACATCCAGCAACAGCGAGAAAATGGGTTTTGAGAAACTAAATAAATCAGAGCCAGATTGGGTGCATTGTTTGAGCCAAGTTAGAGGACATTTATTTAGCTAGTGAAAATAGCAATAGCATAGACAACGGATAAAAAGCATAGAAAAATATTAAATAATTTTGTTGGTATCTATAATATTTGTTTGGTACACTGTTGGAAAAAATTGTCACAATATGTACCCCAGTTGTCACTACCCTTTAAAAAGGTCCTGATACTGTATGTACCGTCATCTCTTTAGGTGCATAGCTGTACCTTTTGAAAGGGTAACGGCCAGGTGACAGCTGGGGTACATATTTTGTCTATTTTTTTCTGGCAGTGTAGTCACACAAACATGAATCATTATTTCCTCACTCTCATGCAATATTCATACTGTATGCTATTTTTTACAGTACACAAACATGAAACCCCAGAATTGGAGTATACTGCCTAATTTCTGGAGCTTTTACTTCATGGACACTCCACTTTTTTTTAAAATATGCTTATTTTCCAGCTCCCCTAGAGTTAAACATTTGATTTTTACAGTTTTAGAATCCATTCAGCTGATCTTCAGGTCTGGCGGTACTAATTTTAGCATAGCTTAGCATAATCCATTGAATCTGATTAGACCATTAGCATCGCGCTCAAAAATAACCAAAAAGTTTCTATATATTCCTATTTAAAACTTGACTCTCCTGTAGTTACATTGTGGCTAGGAACTATACTCTCATTCTGGCGTAATTATCAAGGACTTTGCTGCCGTAACATGGTTGCAGGAGGCGCAGTGATATTACGCAGTGCCCAAAAATAGTCCTCTGCTATTGAAAGTTACCATATGGGACTATTTTCAGGCGCTGCGTAATATCATTGCGCCTCCGGAAGCCATGTTACGGCAGCAAAGTCCTTGATTATTACGCCAGAATAAAAGTATAGTTCCTAGCCATATCAGCCTAAAAAAATCAAATGTTTAACTCGAGTGGAGCTGGAAAATGGGCATAATTTTAAAACAAGTGGAAAGTCTAGAAACCCTGAAAATATTTGTTGAAAAATATTAGATACATTTAAAGTTAACAGTTTAGATTTGATTAAGTGTATGTAGAGTTCTATATTATCAAGTGGATTCATATTTTGGTGGGGCACTGCCCCACTTGCCCATACAGACAAGCCGCACCTGGTAAACTCTATACAGTTTTGTACATAAAAAATCATAGCCTTTACAAGTCATGTCAAAGATTGAAGTCAATGTGAAATCAATGATTGAAATCAAACTTTGATGCTCCTACAGATAGTGGTTTTGCAGATAGTGGACACATTTTTTTTAATTACAAACAAAACTATGATTTTTTTATTAAGTATGCTCGCCTGCAATAGACTTGTGTTCCTGTCTGTGTCTCTGCAAGTTTTGGCTTTTAAGGTTATATAAACAAAGGAAATGTCTATGCTTCTCTCATGGGAAGCAAAAAACTAGGCCAGCGTTTTCCTTACACTGCAATATAAATTGGTTCGCTAATTTAACAAACATATTTTCCAACCTTACATAAATTTCCTCACTCCAAAACAAACACCCTGACTAACAACACATCTTAAACATATGCTGAAGGAGACACCACACCAAACTTCAACTAGGCTTCTGACGCTATGCTTAGCGGTGCACAAGTGTACAGTATACTTTTTTCATTCATGTATCCTTTTCTTTGCTCTGCTTCAAAGCTATAAATCTTTAAAGAGTTAAGCAAAAATTATGTCAACCTTCTATCTGTACTTGACGCAAACGATACGACAAGTATCCATCCTTAAAATTATTTTCCTGGGAGGTTTTAAAAGCCCAGAGAGGTTTTTTCTCAGTGTCCCACCTTGTTATATGAACACATAATAAGAGAATAGGGTTCCAGTGTTTGATATGGCTGTGATCCAGGGACGAGGAGCGGTCCAACAAAAACATCCCTACACTGAGATAAGCAATAGCAGAAAGAATACAAGTCCCTGACTTATGGCTGATGCTGTAAGAGTCAATGTTTTTTTAACAAAAGAGATGCTTGAGCTACTAAGGCCACAGTCCTTATTTACTCAACCTCTTTTCATACCTGTACACCTTGGTGCTAAATACTGTAGCACTAAAAGTGGTTCACTAGATGATAATCATAAGGGAACCACTTTAAGTGGTATATAGCACCTGTGTAGATCCATATGGTACTATAAAACCATAAGTGGTGCTTGGATTAAATTTAGCCTTTTAAATGGCAAAAAAAACCACAACAATTCGAACAATTCATATTCACTGGGTGTTTGATAAGGCAAACTCATATAAGTGTCAGCAGTAAAATTATAAGCACGCTTATCAACCTGAAGGTTACACATTCCAGTCACATGCTGAAGCCCGTGTTATCACATGAAGTAGTGGACAGAGCAAACCTTCATCCTATTTTAGTTTGTAAAATTGAGTGATTTAATCCGAGACCAACTTCACGTCAAGGGTGATGTACGAAAGCACGTCCCGAATTCATCACAGAGAGATGGCGAATCGTATTAACCCCAGGTTAATAAGATGCAGGTAACAGCCTGATTGTTCTCTTGTGTAAATGAATGATGAGTGCTCAATTTAACTATTCCCCAGATAATGGGGCTCATTGGAGGCTAAATGAGGTTCAGAGTGATGCATCCACTGTGCAATAAAACATCAGACTACATCTGTTACTTCACTATGCGTAATACTGTATACATTACACGAACAACAAGGAGGATATTGAAATCATACTCACCCTGTAGATGGAGTCATAATGCAGCCTCCGCGATCTACAGTCATCCTACAGCCGCACCCGCGCTCTGGAGTGTCGTGGTTCATTCCGAAGTTGTGGCCCAACTCATGGGCCAAAGTCACAGCAGCTCCCAAAGGATTGTCGGAGTGATCCTGGGAAATCACAAGATCAGTTCACATCCCAAACAACTTCCCCGCCAGCCATTTTTCTGAATGAAAGAACGGACCCTCTGCTTTCAATCAAACAATAAACAAACAAACAAACTAAAATGCATTAAAATTTTGTTTACAAAGACGTGAAACTCATCGAGTGGTCAGGGGTGTTTTACTATGCTCACACAAAAATCGCTGCAAAAGATGCTTTCCAACAGGTGTTTTAGCATTTGTTGCAAACTTGTGGACCTATTTTTCCAAACGCCTCACACCTGACATTCTTCCGCTGAGAGCTTGAATAATAGACACTCCAGCCCAGTTGGTGGCGATAATCCGCCTTTGCCAATTGCAAGAATACAAACAAAGTTCCCGGCGCGGAGTAATACCGTATCTCACAACACATCTTATAAAAGTCAATGGAGTTGGACAAAAACTACGATTAAAACCTGTTGGAAAGCATCTTTTGCAGCGATTCTTGTGTGAGCATACCAGTGAACACCCCTGACCACTCGGTGAGTTTCACGTCTTTGTAAACGAAAGTTTAATGCATTTTAGGAAGGATTGTTCCTGTGCACCATTAAACCCATTCTAGAGGTGGGAGGTGATACAAGAAACACCCGAAAATTCTCGGGCCAGCATCATATGTCCAAATTTCAGTCAAAACCGTACTATTTCATCATAAACAATCTGAAAACAGGGTTTTAAGTGTAAAGTACCGAACTTGTCCTTTAATTGACGAGATACAAAAAAAAGTAACATTTGCATTTTACAAATTGATATATATTTTTTAACACTGAATCTAATAACACACATATCTACTATTCAAAATGGGACTACCGGTATTTTTAAACATTGTTTTTATGGAAGAGTTTTTAACACAGATTAAGCAAATACATGAAATATAGCTGCATGGGATAACTGCTAATGACATGGATACACCAAAAATGAGTACATACATGCATACGTTCCAAGATTGACCCTCACAGTTATCACTACAATATCATAATATACAGAAAAGAAATTACAATATTGACTTAAAGGGGCCAATTTTATAAGATGTCAAATAAATCTATGCTGTCCCTAGAGTACGTATGTGGAGTTCTAGCTCAAAATATCCCACAGATAATTTATTATAGCATGTTTAAATTGCCACTTTGTAGGTGTGAGCAAAAATGTGCCGTTATTGGGGATGTCCTTTAAAATGCAAATGAGCTGATCTCTGTACTACCGTAAATGGCATTGCTGTGGTTGGATAGTGCCGATTAAGGGGCGGTATTATCCCCTTCTGACATCACAAGGGGAGCCAAATTGCAATTAGCTATTTTTTACATGCTTGCAGAGAATTGTTTTCCAAAACTAAGTTACTAGATTGATCTTTTTAATATTTTCTATGCGTATAGAAGCACTGGGGGCCCAATTATAGCACTTAAACACGGAAAAAGTCAGATTTTCATAATATATCCCCTTTAAATTAAGGCTATGTACACACGAAGCCGGTGCATTCCCTATCTGATCGTTTTTTTTCCTTGCTCTAAAAAAATAATCCGTAAACACGAAAACCACTGAAACCGACTGAAAGCGGTGTAGTATATATGCCGGACCAGTATGGGGCGCTGTAATTCTGCCACAGATATACACTATACACGGAGAAGAAGACTTTGAGCATGCGCATAACCAACGTATGGTGTTGTCCATTATCGCTTGTTGGTCACCACAATTGCATAGAAGCAATAGATTTTGCTGTAATAAAGCTAGTAGGCTTTAGTAGCTTCTGTAGCACGAACACAATCACGTAGTCCTCCGTTATTGTTGTTGCTGTTACGTGTGACGCTTCCGACACGTGATGTGATGACGTTTTCGCTTCACAAAATATACGGATTGGCTGTACAGACGAAACCGCAAGGGTGTCGGTTTCAGATTTATCCACTTTAGGACCCGGTTTCAAAAAATAGCGGATTCAGTCTCCCAAAACGCCAGATCCGTGTGGATGAAACGCCAATACGATAACAAATGTATACGTATACAGTGATACGCGTCTCCGTGTGGACAGCCCCTAATATTAAAAGAAAACATTCTTTCCTTTTTTTTCTGAATTTTTTTAAAAAATGGGTGAATATAGTGGATTTGGAGAAAAAGTCTTTTGATAAGGGTATTATCAACATCACAATATTATCATTTTCATCTAAAATTCAAGCGCATGACCTCTGACCCCACTCTGTCTGTCGTCACTCTCCCATAACACATTTACAAAAGTTGTTCATTTTTTTGCTATCTTCTCGTGCTTTATTGTTTAATAATTAAAGACGTGGGCACAGACTTACAGACAGTGGATGCAGTTATTATATTTTTAGAAAGACTGTGGATGAAATCTGTTTCTATGTATTATATTCTCTCTTTCAAACTCACTCACCCATCTTCCATTTTAAAATCCCTTTCAACCTTGACATAAAACACATAGCACCCTCCCTCTTATTTTACTTTATTTAGTTTTCTCCCTCCATCATGCCCTCAACTCCCCAACATCAGACAAACCACTTCAACCAAGGTATGTCCTTCCTGCCTCAAAAGCATCTAAACGTGAGCAGGGTATCTGTGCTTTATTTGCTCTTGAAACCCAGAAGCAGACTATTGATTCCCAAAATTTTTTAACTAAGCAAACATTGCTTCAGGTTTTAATAGTCGCTTCTCAAAAGCAGCAGTATCATCTGCAACGCAAGGTCTACTGCACAGATACGATATTTTGACAAATCTGTCTGTTCTCTGTTCATACGACACCGTAGAAAGACTAGTAACGTTACATCTTTTCTATTTTAGTATCAGCTAGATACTAAAAACCCTGGTGTGTTTGACATCTCTAACCCAGACCATCTTTTTCATTTGCACTTTACATCAGAAAACCATTTCCTGATTACAGGGTGAGGAACATGACAGAGTCATATTAGCTTTCAGAAACACCACAGGAGATCTTTCCCTGCCTCATTTCACTTATACGTATGGTACTAGATCCTTAATGTGCCGATGGTGACTGTATATCATCACTTGCCCCTTTCTGGGCATGACTGCAGACCAGTGGCTGCTTAAAAAAAAAAAAATTTTGAGCAAAAAGCTGAGATAATTCAATTTTTGTGAATGACTTTTCATAGAGATCAGATGCAGAGCGATCTTTAAAACATACATGGAGTTCTTTCTCTTTCACGTGAGGCCCTACTTCTGGGTTGTATAAGTTGTGGAAGTGCGCCACCTGGTGGATAATAGCGGTATTGCTGAAAGCCGGAAATTCTCGTCATTGGCAGGGAAGCGTTTTTTCTTAATTGACGAGTTAGCTCGTCCATGGCGGCGAAATAGTTTAATGTATCCGAGTGACCCTAGCCCGAATACCAAAACTTTACTTTCATACATAAAATAAAATAATCTTACTTTAATATAAAAAAATCTGCGTCAGTAGTAATCAGATTCTATGGGAACACCGCAGAGTTGACAACAATCTAATATGGTGGATGACTTGCGTATAGTGCCCATAGAAACAGCCGCTAATGAGGCATCTCTGTATTTATATTAGGGATGCACCGAATCCAGGATTCGGATTCAGACGAATACTTGGCTTTTTCACAGGATTTGGGAATCCTAGATTTTTGGTCGACGTCACGTGGCCGTTGATTAAACACAGCGGGTGCTAACGTGGAGATAAGCTTTTTTTTCGATGAGCCTAAAGGGCGGTTAATATTTCGCGAACGCACCTGGAAAAACGAGTGTGTCGCACCGCATCGCTTTCATTATGCATAGGCTTATGGTAATTGTCAAAATAGTTTTTCCCACTTGTCATCCTCACTGTAAAAAAAAATCCGTAGAAATTACAATGTTATTGCAGCTGGGTTGCCGGTAATTTATCGTAGATTTACATTTATGTTTTACTGGCAAGAGTTTGTTCAAAGTTAAATAAATTTTAAATATTAACAAGTCTTTATCTTTACAGAATAAAACTATACAATAACAGCCTCATCCAAGCATTCTGGGAACCAGAAATCATCATCAACCTTTTTCTGTTTTTTGCTTCAGGTTTTGTTTCCCAGAATGTTTTGCTTGTTTTTTTAGTTTTACTCTGTAAAGACAAAGACTTGTAAATGTTTAATGTTCATTTAACTTTGAACAAAATATTGCCAGTAAAAAACATAAATTTAAATCTACGGCAAATTACTGGCAACCCAGCTGCAATTTCTATGGATTTTTTTTACAGTGCTCTCATAATGTTGCCTATCCTTTTTTTACAGTTAAAATTAAATTAAATTAAAAATACACTGCTGTGGACGTTGTTTACTTCATTAATGTGTTTTACTGTGTTTATGGAATAAGGATGCGAGTAGGATTCGGTATTCGGACGAATCTTAAACAGTGGATTCGGTATTCGGCCGAACCCAAAAAATCTGGATTCGGTGCATCCCTAATTTATATATATCTATGGTTTGCTCCACTGTATTATACTGCTTTATAAAATCTTAAACTGCAAAACATTTAGTTAATAATTAGATTCAAGATTTTTATTGTTATACATATTTAGGTACAATGAAATTCATATTTTGTTTTTAACATATTTTGTTTTTTAGAACAAAGGGCCAGTGATAATAAATTACAATAAAAGTAAATAAAATTACATTTATCAGAGAAAAAAAGAGATAAAGAAATGTCGATAAAAAGTAAGAATAAAAAGTAGTTTGCCGCTTGAACAGTTTTGAGTTTACTCACTTCATTCAGCTGCACGTGAAATTCTAGTCATCGAAACATTCACGCGGAAATTCGCGTCATGGGAGGGGCTTCTGCGACTCTGCTCGCTTCCTGTAATCACGTCACTTAAGCAAGCTCCTGATTGGTTAACACAGCGTGTTTTTCCGCCAAAGTTAAAATTTTTCAACTGGTGTGTATGCTGCGGCAACGCTCAATTCGCGGCATTCGTGCGAACTAGATACGCCAAAGCGGCATCTACCGCGCCACGCTTAATGCATCATTCGCCCCGCGAGACCTCCAGACGCGCGTCAACGTGTCTTCATATTGACTTAACATTGAAATCACTCGCGCTTGACGCCTTTAACGCAGCTGGTGTGAACGCAGCATAATAACGCATTTTCAACATCTTTTCTACAGAGCTCAGCGCGGTGTATGCATCAAAACTAGATTCATTACCACCCATTGCTTTTGCGTGCAGTGCAATACAGTCCTTAGATTTAAATCTATTTAGACTATTTGTGGGTCACTCAACACGGAGGACTGTAAATGCTTTTTAAGCTGATCGGCTTTATAACATGATACAAAATGTTTTAATTCCCAGCCAGGGCAAACTTTCTGTTTGCCACATGTGGAAAAAGGCACCAAAACCACAGCAGACAATTCAAAAACTGCATCAATCACTATGCTGTATAGTGTACAGTACTGTGCAAAAGGCCACCACCACAAGACTTGTTGTTTTAAAAGTTTTAATGTCCATCCATATAGATTTTTCAATCTATTTTATTAAGATGCAATCAGAAAATACAGGAAATATGTACAAAAAAATAAAATTCTTCAGGCATCGTCGGTGTTTAGTGTGACCTCTCTTGGCACTAAACACATCTTTTTTGAGCAGAATGAAGTAAAAAGACTAATTTCTTTAAAAGGAGAAATTAGGATTTAATTTTATTTAGGTTTAAGAGATCCTGCAGTTTCCTGCTATTGCGTAGGTGGAAGGGGGGTTTACCCTAAAAACTTGACACATCAGTTTAGAGTTTTTAATACTATATACACATTTTCTGGATGTATTCTATTAAATAGACTAAGAAACAATTATATATGATCACTATCACTATAACATTGCAAAAACAACAAAGCTAATTGTGGCATGGTGACCTAAGACTTTTGCACAGTACACTCAAAAAAATGATTCAAGCCCTTCTTAGAAATGACACATTAAAATTGTGTTCAATAAATGTAAAATACCTCATTAAGAGCAATAAGTATATATATTTAATTAGTATAACACAAAATAAATATGTACAATAATTTATTGATTTCTTTTTAATTGTGTTAACACAATTAGTTTGAGTTTGGGTTCTGGAAAAAGAATTTCCCAGCATGCTTTGCATGCAACTGCTTTTGGAGAGTCATTTTTTAAATTAAGTGTTATTTTATGCATTTTTGGGTAAAGAGAAAGACTTAATAGTGTTAAATGTCCGTTTATCATATTGATTTAGAAGCGTTTGTGTTATATTTGTTCAAATTGTTTGGTTACCATCGTGCAGAAGAGTGGCGCTTGTGGTTAGGTTGTGGATGTGACATATATCTCTCAATGAGCATTAACAGTGTTTATGCCTGTTTGGAGATCAGTCTTTTCTCAAATGCTCATTTAAAGTACCATATGTTATTATTATTAGCATGTTAACATGTGCTTATGCTAATTAGTATGATATAAAAACGTTTTATATAAATTAACAGAATTGAGTTCTTCAGACTACACTACATTGAGTTATTCAAACTACGCTAAATTGAGTTACTCAGACTACACTAAATTGAGTTGAGGCAACTAATTGAGTATTGCCATTTACTTTAAATTGAGTTGGACCAACTCAATATATTTTTGTTGTGTAAAACAGTTTTTTATGAGTTAGGGGTACACATTCATATTGGATGGAAATCCTGCCCACAATTTTTATGAGTTAATCCAATGAATAATTTTTTTGAGTGTACTGTAAATATTTAGTGTCTATTTTCACTCTTTTGCATTTTCTATCTCTCTCTGTTCTTTTTACCCTATCTCGCTCTTTCTTATACAGGTCATAGCGGATCTATTGATATGATATCATGAGGTAACTTAAGCACTTAATAGCATCGTTTATCATACAGTGCCACTATAACTCCCTATTCAGACTTATGGCTAATGACTTCGTCTCTGTGCAAGCCTCTTTAAATCGGAAGGTTTGTTACAGTGGCATGGGTGATAGATCTTGACTAATAAAAATGTAAATGCGTGTTATTTAGCCATAAAGAAGTAAAGCAGCAATGAATATGAATAGGCAATTGCCGCAACTGACAGGAAACATCTTGGTGGTTAGTTGAAAAAGGAATTTGTTCATGACTTTATGTTTTGTCGCACTCAATGTCACATCTGCACACGCAAAAAGTTAAATGTCCTATGCAAAACCATGACCTTGACACAGTTGCATTACAAAATTACAGGTTTCAACAGGTTAGTCAACTAATAATTTTTTGAGCGCACAATGAAAGCCAGAAAATGGGACTTTTTACAATAGAGTTAACATGGTCAAATCTGCATACCGTATATGATAAGTGACTTCAAAATAGTGCAGATTGTTAAATATTCAATATTATATGTTAAAGGTAGGGTATCACATTTTGAAAAATGCTAACGATAGCCGCCTAGCAATGAAATCAGGATCCCAACCCTCCAGTCAAATCGCCATCCAAAGTCAAGCCTCCTTCAAAACACATGAACACGCACAGATCAGACGTTCACATCTCATGTCTCATTCACCAGTGAGAAAACTTTGCAATACAAAGTGAATAACATTTTCCAAAATAACCAACATAAACAACTGGTTTACATCAGAATTAGTTAAAGCACACTTTCGGTTGTAGTTACTATATCTTTACGCTAATCCGTAAACGAACACAAATTTCATAAGCAACACAATGTTTCATCAAAGTAGAATATCTGAATCCATCAACATATCGCGTACCTACCTGTACCTTACCAAAATAAACAGTACAATGACCCTTTGCCTCCTGAAGCTGTTTGCATCTCGTGGTAAAGCAGTAAATTTACCGATGTTAATTTGAGTTTTTTTTTTCTTTTCTTTTCGTTTTGTGGCTCCTGTGCAGGTTGTCAATTCAGCAGAAAAGTTTACCATTCTCGCTGTTTACAGACAGGAGGTGAGCGCACGTGAATGCACCGATGACGTTTTGTGTCTGCGTGGACTAGCTGCGTGGTGGGCATTCAAATTATGCTTACGTATGAGGGACAAAAAGGCAACGTCCGCTCGGACTGAGATCTATGATTGGTTGAACATTTTTTGGTCCTACGCCTTTCACAGATGACATAAATTTCTACAAATACATTTAAATAACTTAACACAGTGATTGCTATCAGGATGTGAGGAGACTTTTAACCAGCATAACTAAAAATGTTTCAGGATCAAATGTGTTACCATACCTTTAAAGCATATTTCTTTGTTGATTTCCAGCATTTAATAATTTTGAACCCCATACTGTCAATGCAATCTCAAGTGCGTGGACCTCACTGTATGCGTTTTCTGAACACAACAAAATACCAAAGCGAACTTTATCTGTCGAGATAATGTGTCTAGCATATCAATGGCAAAAATGAAACACCTTGCCACGCAGGACCGGACCTTAAAGAGAAAACTCCCGTCTAAACAAGAACAACAGGGTAAAAAGACTGCGGAGTCCTCCCAGAGAGTCATGAATAAAGCAAGAAATACATAATAAAAGGTTGTGGGATTTTGCAGACTTTCTCCGATTCGATCTTTTTAGACGGTCTAACCTGCTGAGGGTTTTGCTGATGACTTGCTGTGGAAACGGCAAATAACTATGAGTCACTAGAGAGTCCGTGTATATTGATTGGCTGAAAATTGGAAATTAAAAACAAACAAAAGCCGATTTAATGAATTGGAGCTGCGTGGGTCAAAAGCTAGCTGGTTGTGAGAAAAGCCATCTCAGTTTAAAGAAGGTTATTATGAGATGCTGAGGGTGTAAGGATTGGTTTCTCACCATGACGATGCCTCCTGACTGCTCTGCTGTACACATACTCATGATGGGAGCCATGCCTATTGTGGTACCCTGGAAGTAAACACCACTGCAAAACAGAATGAAAATAGGGTTATGTATATGACACAGAGCAACTTAATTTAAGAATGTTTAGATATATTTTTACTGAAAACAAGACAAAAATACTAAGAATTTTTTTCTTGAACATCATTTTTGCAGTGTATTCTGAACATAGCCTAAAGTTTAAACCTAAGCCTTAACTTAGCCTATGAGCATCTTGTTGACATGTTTAGATTTGTATATGTGACTGTGTGTGTATACAGTACCTAATAAGTTGAGCGTTATCATGTGGCCGCTGTGGCAGCAGTTTAAATTTTCTCCAGTCCAGAAACTCATGCAGGGTTGTGAAGGGGTCTTGGGTCACAGCACACTTATCAGCATCACTCCATACTTCCAATCCCACAAGAGCTACACGAATATTAAGCACCCTATAAAACTGAAAGAATACACACGCAATATCAAACCCCATCCACTGAGACAACAGCATCCATATCTCATCTATACATCAGTCAATTCATCATCTAAAAATACCAGAAGCTTTCAGGTAGAGGTTTCATTTAGAAGCTCACATTTATCTGTGTCAAACAAGATTCTATTTTAGTCAACCAGCCATTGCAATTCATTTTAAGCAAATACTATTTTATACCTCAGACTGCTTCATACCTTGTCTACGTAATTGGCGATCTCAGCTAGCCTCTGCTTGACCTTCTCCACATTTTTTCCTTGTTTCTGAAACTGGAAAAAGAACAGAGAAGTCGAGAGATGGGAGATGAAGATATAATGGGACAATTATAAAAAAAATGCAGGCTAGACGGATTTTGAACAGTGGAGGACGTCTGAGTGGCTGCCACTTTAAAGGACTTTCCAATCAGAAGTGTGTCTAACAGAGGACACCTAAGAGCACTTCGAGGCCATACAGCATGTTGCAAGCACTGGACACCAACAATCCAAGTTAAAAAATGATTATGTGCAATCTGGAGACAAAAGCCAGACACTTTTGGTCCATCATGTGTTCCCTGTGTGAGTGCATTGTTATAAGTGTCGACTTGTGGAGCTTTGCGTAGAAACAAAAGCAGTGCCAGCCCGAGCCTCTTGGGGGCACTAAGCAGAATTTGTTTGGGGGCCCCCTCCCAACAATTTTTTTAAATAAAAATAAAGAAATTACAAACATTTATAAAAATAACAAAGTTGCACATTACGTAAGGGCTAAAATTAGCATTAGTTACAGAAATCATCATCACTGTCTTTATTGTATGAATTAAATATAATTCACATTTTTTTTAGAGCTACAGAAGTGATTTCTTTGTCTTGGATTGTTTGATTAACATTAATGACACAGACTAAGTAGGTTAATTGAGGTTACTGTCTCTTTAAGAGAAGCACGGACCTGGTTTCTGCCTAATCTATACATAAACCTAAGACATAAACAAATGCTTTTATTGGAAAAAGAGTACTGTGGAGATCATTTTGTTTGTATGTGCCCTGTCAAGAACAGAAAGATTTTATGTTCGCTTGCTTTCTGAAACGCGTCTCTCCATGTGTGCACTACTGAGTGCACTTAAACTCCCGCGCACACACACAGACGGAGGACGGACTACAAACGGCGCAGCATAAAAACATTGTTGTTTTTCCATGCTCCATTCCTCAAATGAATGTTAATGGACTACAGTATGATACACAGTAGCGTAACTCTCTCTAAAGTTTAAACATCAAGTGTTCTGATCTTTGAAGGGCATAGTGAGGATCACGTCTGACTGGTGCTGGACCGGACACATTCAACCGCATGTGCGTCCAGAAAGCTGCTCTCTTTAGCGCCTTTTTGCTGGTTAAATTGTTTAAAATCACTTGAAATGTTAACATCTGCAAGCCGTTGAAACATGTGCAAATAATTAACGTATTAATCCGTGAATTGCATGCGAGCCGAACCGTGGGTTGAACACGTATCAACTGCGATCTGTCAGACCACCAGCTGCTGCTGCACAAATTAAACATCTTGCTCTTTTTTCTGCTCCTCTGTTCTTTTCTTCTTTCTCTTTTCGGCACTAGAGGTATACATCCTTTTTTGTGACATGGTTATCATTTATTACAGTGACGCACCGGCACGAATTGTCAATGCATGCGAGGTGTCTATATTGCGCATGACTCAACGCTAGCACTGCAGACACATAGCAGTTGTCAGCAAATCAGAATTTTCTTGTCTTGAATTATTAATTGATTAATTCATATTCATTCTTTTATATTACTTGTTTAAGTTATTTAATTGTAAAAAACCCGATTGGGGGCCCCTGGTGGCAAGGGGGGCCCAAGAAGCAGCTTAGTTCGCTTATGCCTAGAGTCGGCCCTGAACAAAAGCATAATAAAGGGAATATAAAAGAATGTTATTTAAATAGATTTTGCATCATAATTTAGCTTTTTTTTCTCGCTTACAGGAGAATGTATTATACAGCCTAGCAAGGCTGTACATTCGAACGTGCGCATCTATTCACCTACATGTAAAAAACTGACTACACACACACACACACACACACACACACACACACACACACACACACACACACACACACACACACACACACACACACACACACACACACACACACACACGTATAAGGTTTCCTAGACAGCTGTTCTTATAACACAATAGCTTTCTTGTTGCCCAAAGTTTCCTTTTCCCACATCCAAATCAATCACCTTAAACAAAATACTTCCTGTTTCCTGTCTGATCATCTGGGAGAAATGCCCTACTTCCTGTCAGATCCCACCCATTTTTTGGTTTGGCTTCCCAAGGTGAAACAAAGAGTCAACCGAACTGCACCATAATTCAATACCGAACTCACCTAAACACAATTGGGTGATTAAAGGATATGACAGCAGGATATTTCCCTTAGTTTTTCATTCTCAATGAGCATGCAACAAAAGGACTTTTGTGTAGAGTGTTTTGTAAGTGCATGAGGCCATGTGATTTTGTTATTTGCAACTGCATGTACATATCTTCTACAATTAATCGTTGTGAGCCATTATGTACACTTTTTAACGTTCACTCAGGATTTCTTCAAACTTGTTGTTTTGTTTATAGGTGATGTTGGTAAAGGTGGGATGTAGTGACTTCATAAAAGGTTAAAGATCTGCTACCTCTCTGTTGTCTGCTACAATGATGAGTTCTACATATTTGGTGGTCTTCTGAACGTCCCTCTTATGCTGCAAAACAAGAAAGAACATCGTGTGAGCAACCCTCCAATAAATCTGACCAGATGCATCAAGTACAGTAAATATAAAAGTAGTCACAGCACCAGAGCGCAAACACTCTGGAGTGCGATTCCCAAAAGCATCTCTAGCCAACTATGGTCACAAGTTCCATCATTTCTGCAGCATTCAATGATTTGGGTGTTTCCCGAAACCATCGTTCCAGCAGACATTTGCAAACTGCATCGCAAACAAATGACATGTAGACTGGCATTGATCATGTTTTTGAACAAAAAAGCAAGCAATATGCAGTACATGCTATATCAATCATCACCAAGTCCAATTTACATCTTTTAGTTTGTAAACAGAATTAAAGCACTGTTTTTGAAAAGTGGGCATGCGTTTAAGCCTATGGGCTTTAACACCCTGGGGAATGCCTAGCATATTTTCAAAAAAAGTGGAATGTCCCTTAAACAGAGTAAAGAAACTCATACAGGTTTGGAACAACATGTGGTGAGTAAATGAAAAAATAATTTTTGGGTGAACTATCCCTTTAAATATTAAACTAAAAACTTTAATTAAAAATAATCATACTGATTTTTTATTTTAGTAAGTAAACTCAGATAAGCATTAATGCTGTTGCTAAATTATTTTAAATACACATTTAAAACTTCATTATGCATTACTGTATCTTTGCACTTGTAGCTGAGCAGAGGCATTTATAAATAATAAATGGGATAAAATATTAAAAGTGCCCTAACATCCATAGACTGTAAGTAATGGGTCATGGCGGCATGACAGATGTGAAGCTTGCTTTCAAGTCAGATGAAAGCAGTTTGTAATAGCAGTGACCAGGTATCACTTACTGCGCCCCTCCTCTCTCATGCACTGTCCAGTTGGCAGGGCAGGTAATCTAAATAGGGGTAAGGGGTTGCTCCATGACAAGTCTCTTCTTATCATGTTACCTGTAGTTTAAGATGTCTGCTGCTATATTGAAGGTATATATGCTTTCATTGGACGTAAGGGCTTTGACACACTTACGCATCTGGGGCCGTATTCACAAAGAATTTTAAGGCTAAAAGTAGCTCCTAACTGGCGAATTTAGGAGCAACTCCTAAAAATCCTGGGCGTGTCACTCCTAAATTTAGGACTCCAAATTTTTTTCACTAAGAGTAATTCACAAAGCATTTTAGCCCTAAAAGTAGCACCTAAGTCTGGGACAGCTTAAAAGAAGTCGAGAGGACTCCTAACTCACTAAGACCTATTCACAAAGGATCTTAAAATTAGGTGCTGATCCTCCTTAACATGGACAGTTTCACCAACTCAAAAGCATTGCACATACTTAAAAGCACACTTTAATGTAAGCATATTGTTTATAACATTTGTTTCATAATTCATTACATTCATGGCAAGCAGAATTACATGAAACAATAATGAAATTAAATATTTAATATTATAGGCATACCTGTTGCCATGCTAGTCTGTTTAAAGGCTGCAATCTCAACACTCTACTGCGATTGTAATGCATACCACGGCCTCTCGCAGTCGTCCGGGGTCTGCGAAACAAGCGGGAATGCTGCATTGATCTGCAACAAATCCTCTCCCATCAGTAATGCGTAGGTTGATCTGAAATGTGCGGATGCCTGAGGTCACCCGCGGATTTTTTGGGGTCCGACTTGCAGGCGGGTTAGTTGAAAACGTTGGTCAGGTGCCGGTTGTTTTTCTACATTGACCCGCGCATTATTGTCTCGCATGTCTCACGCTTAGTTTTGCTTGATATCTCAGTGCCGAATTTCCCTTTTATTACGTTTCTTTTTTCCAGCACCAACTGGGACAGCAGCAGTAACTGATCCTGCATCCAGTTGGGCTTTCTTTTCCGTTTTGGCGAGTTCATAATCCACCGTCATTTATTTATTACATTAGGATTCTTCAATATGGGCAACATTTCATTGCTTTAAGTAGTCTATTTAGGCTAGGATGTCAATTAATCAAGCAAGTGTTAATGTAATGTCGTTTCTTATTATTAGGCAATTGGCGGTTTTCATTTGGGTATTAGGCTACCTTGATTTAATTTAATTTAATTTCATTCACAAATTTTCTGTAATATATGCATTTCGATGGCATTACTATTATTATTTTGTGTAGGACACAGACATATTTCGATGTTGTAATTCCATGATTTGGTGCGTCTGTGTTATGTTACGCATGACAGCCCTGTCATCTAACAACCAATCACCGTGGTCATTGCGAGGCAGCTCGTGCATGAGAATTGACATCATCGCTAGCAACGAAGACTCACTCTTAGTTTAGGAGTTATCATTTTTCCTTACTAAAAGTAGGTCTGAAAGGCGTTGTGAATAACTTTTAAGAGAAAACTCCTAGCTAAAATCTTTTAGTGCGATTTAGGAGTACTCTTAGTGGTAAGATAAAATGCTTTGTGAATACGGCCCCTGGACAGAACTTAAAGGGATATTTCACCCAAAAATGAAACTTCTGTTATCATTTACTCACTCTCATGTTGTTACAAACCTGTATACTGCAAAAAGGATTTTCAAGAAAAAAAATTCTTAGTATTTTTATCTTGTTTTCAGTAAAAATATCTAAAATTCATAAATTAAGAGGCTTTTTCTGATGTGCAAAACGACTCAAGAAAATAAGTCTAGTTTTTAGACCAAAAATATCATATTTAAGTGATTTTGTGCATAACACAAGCAATGGGGTAAGCAAAAAAATCTTAAACATTTTCTTAAACACTAAATTCAAGAAAAAATTTGCTTACCCCATGGGCAGATATTTTTGCTTGTTTTATGCACAAAATCACTTAAATATGATATTTTTGGTCTAAAAACTAGACATATTTTCTTGGGTCGTTTTGCTCATCAAGAAAAAGCATCTTAATTTAAAAAAGTTTTAGATATTTTTACTGAAAAACAAGACGAAAATACTGAGAATTTTTTTCTTGAAAAGAATGTTTTGCAGAGTATAACTTTCCTTTTTCTACTGAACACGAAGGAAGATGTATTGAGGAATTTTTGTAACCAAACCGATTGTGAGCCTTATTTACTTTCATATAGTAGGAGAAAAGAATACTATGGAAGTAAATGGGGCTCATGAACAGTTAGGTTACAATCCATAAAGGTATATGCATTTACTCAGTCTGGCTGATCAGCTTTTTATAATAACAATCTATTAAGGTGATCTTTCACAATTTTCTTATGACAATGAATAATTTTATGAACAATAAAGTAACTGGAGACAAAATGTTTTTTTTAGTCCATGTGGATCATAAACATTTGAAATCAGCAGAGAAACACTGCAAAAAAGTATTTTCAAGAAAAAAAATCTTAAAAAAAATATCTTGAATATTTTTCTAAACACTAAATTCAAGAAAAATTCAAGAAAAATGTGCTTACCCTATTGGCAGATTTTTTTTACTTGTTTTATGCACAAAATCACTTAAATTTGATATTTTTGGTCTAAAAACTAGACTTATTTTCTTGGGTCGTTTTGCTCATCAAGAAAAAGAATCTTAATTTAAGAATGTTTAGATATTTTTACTGAAAACAAGACAAAAATACTAAGAAAATGTTTTCTTAAAAATCATTTTTTGCAGTGAATGCTATTGTGTTTATTATCCAGTAAAACAGCTCTCCATTCACTTCTTGTTCACTTTTGTTTATAGGACAGTCTTGACCTCCCTAATATAGCAGCGCCGTTGGCATACAATTTAGTAGCCAGTGTGGCATCTATATTTGTCTATGGTGCTTAGTGCAGAAGTCATGGGTTGCACAGTAAGAGGACACAAAAATTGCTACCTTGAATGCCCCGTACAGTCACTTTGGGCTATAGCGTCTGCCACACAGAAATGTAAAAATACATTTTGGATAATGTTGAAAACTTTTTAATGGAAAGTTAAATATTGCACATGTCTACTGAATGACAGGATGTTTTATTAGCATAAACACATGTAGCATATTTGCATACCTTAATCTTAATTTTTAGCAAAATATTTCTACATAAAAAGCATAAAGTTGATTTATCATGCATTGGTATAGCAGCTAAGTGTTCTTTAATGTGTATATCTGTACTGGTGTTGTGAATCCTTTTAAAGTATAATTAAAGCAAGACAATTTTTCAATTTTTTAAAAGTAGTAAATAAGGTTTTTACAAGTCTGTCTGCTCTGTTGTGGCAAAGTTGCACTTTTAAAAAACACGTCCCTTTAACTTCTCTATAACAACATCAGTCATTTAAAACTACACTTACTTTATTAGATACCCCTTGCTAGTACTGGGTTGGACACCATTTTCCTTCAGAACTGCTTAAACTGCTTAACTGATCTTAAATTAAGATGCTTTTTCTTGATGAGCAAAATAACCTAAGAAGGTATAGTTTTTGTCTAAAAACTAGACTTATTTTCTTAGGTCATTTTGCTCATCAAGAAAATACATCTTGATTTAAGATCAGTTAAGCAGTTTAAGCAGTTCTGAAGGAAAATGGTGTCCAACCCAGTACTAGCAAGGGGTATCTAATAAAGTAAGTGTAGTTTTAAATGACTGATGTTGTTATAGAGAAGTCTTGAAAACAAGACAAAAATACTACGTAAGAAAGTCATTTTTTGTAGTGTCTTGCCTTTCTATCATCCCGAACCAGTCTGCACTGCAAAAAATAATTTTCAAGAAAAAATTTAGTCTTATTTTTGTCTTGTTTTCAGTAAAAATTTCTAAAACTTCTTAAATTAAGACCAAAAATATAAAATTTAAGTGATTTTGTGCATAAAACAAGCTAAAAAAATCTGCCAATGGGGTAAGCAAAAAAATCTTGAAATTTTTTCTTAAACACTATATTCAAGAAAATGTAAAAAAATAGCTTACCTCATTGGCAGATTTTTTTCTTGTTTTAGGCACAAATTCACTTAAATTGTATAGTTTTTGTCTAAAAACTAGACTTATTTTCTTAGATAAATTTGCTCATCAAGAAAATACATCTTGATTTAAGAATTTTTAGATATTTCTATTGAAAACCAGACAAATATACTACGTAAGAAAGTAATTTTTGCAGTGTGTTGCCTTTCTACACTGCAAAAAATGACTTTCTAACTTAGTATTTTTAGATATTTCTACTGAAAACAAGACAAAAATACTAAGTAAGAAAGTCATTTTTGCAGTGTATCATCTTGAACCAGTCTGCACTGCAAAAAAGTCTTGTTTTCAGTAAAAATATCTAAAACTTCTCAAATTAAGATGCTTTTTCTTGATGAGCAAAACAGACCATAGAAAATAAGTTTAGTTTTGAGACCAAAAATATAAAATTTAAGTGATTTTGTGCATAAAACAAGCAAAAAAATCTTGAACATTTTTCTTAAAAACTAAATTCAAGAACAATTCAAGAAAAATTTCCTTACCCTATTGGCAAATTTTTTTTGCTTGTTTTATGCATAAAATCACTTAAATTTGTTTTGCTCATCAAGAAAAAGCATCTTAATTTAAGATTTTTTTTATATATTTTTACTGAAAATCATTTTTTGCATTGTGTCCATTCTCCTCTGACATCAACAAGGCATTTTTGTCCACACAACTGCCTCTTAAAGTACGCATCTTCAAAAGGCCTTGCTAGCCTTTAGTCGCGCTGCTGTGGCGCAATCAGAATACATCCTTAGAAGGTCGCAGCCTTCGAATTGGGACACAGCTTGTATGATCCGAAGTTTAGCTGTCACCATGGTGACGATCAGCATTCACCTCCTAATTCATCTCCATCTATTGATTTAAATTCATTAAATGAACAATGAATGCTTTTATGTTCTCAGATATGTCTGCAAATCAGTGCAAACACTAATACATTTTACATATTTATACAGATATCATCATTTTTGCAATTATGTACACTAAAAACAGCATCTTTGGCTACAATCTTTCCGAATCAATTGAGTAAAATGTATTTATTCAGCTCTCTTGTGACAAGAACATCAGCAATGTCAAGACTGTTATGGTGAGATCATCTTTTAACCTTTGATGTCTTGCTCTACACTCTAATCTTTTTTTAGCATGCATGGGAAGCGTGGGCAACTACAATCCCCTAATCGTCATTAACAAAGGCATCATACTGAATCATGCTGCATTCTAATTCATTCTTAAGACAAAAAGATGACATTTTCCAAACAAGAGATTGTCACTGTAGTGGGTACATTGACAGAACCGATTCATACCCTTGTATTTAGTGATTGTGGAAGTCCTCCAACGCTGGTATGGCTGACAGTAGATATGTTGTGTCCATGGCCGCAGGTTCCAGAAGGTGAATGTAGGTGCTGTCCTTCGTAGATCACATGCGTGTCGTTTGCTGGATCAAAAGCTGGTTCCACCATCAGTGTTGTATTTTCAAGTAAGATGAAACCTCTGAGGATTTGAACAATATTAAAGTGCTTAAAAAGTACATATTAGCATCATAGTCATACCTTTTAAAGAGGCATGTGTCACTTTCCTTTGTCCAAAAATTTTACAAATTTAACTTATTTTGTACCTCACTGAAGACAAGCTTTTTCATTTTAAAATGCAGAAGCTCAGATGCTCACTTGCAAAGGTGTCAGATGTGTCCTACAGTGGTGCATAATATTTTATGTTTATGAGCATTTAGTATCGTGAAAAAAGAAGAAAATACTAAAAATAGTACTGGTGAAACCTTGAGGTTAATTTACAAAATTAAATGATATCAGATAATCTCATGTAATTACATTTTGATCAATGTGGTATAATTTGAAAATTAAAAGCACATCACCCTTCACCATTTAATAAGTTTGACTGTCAATAAATCTCTTTTTTAATAAATCCAGTTGTTTGTCTTTGTACCAATGGGAAATGGATGGAAATACCATGGCTACCATGCAAGCTTGATAATTTTAAATGTTAAATGAATTAAACCACTTTCTTCAAATTTATAACAGATTTTTATGCAAATAGGAAACCAAGAAGTTCTGAGCAGAGACATTTGAAAAGTGTAGCAAATTTCCCATTAACTAATGCTATGCAAGTAAAATGTTAATTTTCCCTCTTACGGTAAGTCATTAGAAAAATCATGGAAATGGATGTTGGTCTTTTTATGTATATTGGAGCCACAGTGCTAAACATTAAATTTACTTGAAGGAGAAGCAGTCGTGTTATACAGGCATCGATGGCAAGAAAGGCCCCGTATAGACCGTTTCAGCGGTAACAACATAAACAAGCCGCTGTCGCGGTCCGCACATAACTTCCGGTAAACTCCGCTAATAATAAATAACAACAAATTCTTTAAACATAGTTTATTTATATAACAAGCAAACAAAACAACACATAGATTACCTAGGAAACCAAAACATTTGTTATTTTCGACGAGGCATTTCTTCAAGAGATCAGTTTAGCAACCAGTCAGACCATTAAAAAAACGAAACCGGAAGTAAGGTTCGGATCCAGACGTGTATCACGTGCGTCCGATGAAACCATCTATACTTGGGAGCAGTCACGTATGAAAGATTTTTGGGAGGTTATAGTATGTGATTTTGCATCTTTGATCATGTGACGTTTAAAGGAAAACACCAATATTTTACTATGTTCTTATCTCAACTTAGACAAATTAATACATTTCTATCTTTTTTCGATGCGTGAACTTAATCTTTGTACAGTGTGTTGTGAATGTGTTAGCATTTAGCCTAGCCCCATTCATTCCTTGGGATCCAAACAGGGATGAATTTAGAAGCAACCAAACACTTCCATGTTTTCCCTATTTAAAGACTGTTACATGAGTAGTTACACAAGTAAGTATGATGGCACAAAATAAAATGTGGCGATTTTTTTTAAGCAGATAAAAATGATAACTATATTGTATGGCGGAAGAGCACTAAGTTTGATGCACTTCGACCTCGGGCGCAGTAATATTGACAGAAGCTTGAGCAAGAGGGGGAGTAGTCAGGAGTGATGATGTTTTATTTTGTGCCACTATATTTACTTGTGTAACTCCTCATGTAACAATCTTTAAATAGGGAAAACATGGAAGTGTTTGGTTGCTACTAAATTCCTTCCTGCTTGGATCCTAAGGATTCACGACGAGACTTACAAAGATTAAGTGCGCACATTGAAAAAAGATAGGTTTGTATTAATTTGTCTAAGTTGAGGTAAGGACATAAAATATTGAAAAACGGTGGTGTTTTCCTTTAACCATGTCAGGTTTCCATTGCAGTTTTGTCATCTATTCTTTTATTGAATTACCTGAAACTCTAATGCGAGCATTTAAAAAAATGCGAAATGGAAGTTTTTGCAAAAATGTACGTTTCCATTGGGCATATTTTCAATTGAATTTCAATTATTTTTAATTTGCACAATTACATTTTAAATTATTTAATTTATTTTCATTTTAAAAGCGAATGGAAACACAAAAAAATAACATGTCACAATGACATTTACCTTAGCCCTCAAACAAAGCAATGCACTGTGCTTTAGTTGAGGTCTTCTAATGGGACAGTTTACCCCAAAATAAAAACTGATTTAATTCCTCACCCTTGATTCTGAACCCATATGATAATTTGTCATCTGCAAAGAGTGCTATAGCATGGCTTTAAAATACTCATTAATCAAATGAAATACATGTTTGTGCCTCGTTTTTTGAGCTTAACAGCCCTTGGACTATTTGCTTTCTTTGCAAGTGCAGCATTAACTAAACTTCTGCAAATTTCTGATAAACTTCTTAAATTGTGTGCCACCAAAGGAAATTCCGGTTTTGAACATTATGAGAGAAACTTAATGATGACACTAATTTAATATTTAAACTTTTATAATGTCACCTGAAAGTCTCTATAGGTTTGCATTGCAATTATGAACACTGTATTGTACAGTAAGTCTTTAAAAATAAAACAGTGTAAGTCAGTACAAGTAAATTATGACAGCAATTTGATTTTTAAACATCTTAAACTTTTATAACATCTTCGTGTCTCCATAGGCTTGCAATTATGAAGATGGTATTGTACAGTAAGCCTACAGTAAAATCTGTTGCGCTGTAATTATTACCAAGAGACTATTGGGGCTTGGGTTTGCTGCAGACAAAGCAGTTCGTGTTTATTTATATTCCGCTCTAAAAGTTGTCCTTTTACGGCAAATTTAATGTTCTTTCTAATTACATTTTACAGCATCGCTAAAGTTTTTCACGACATATTAACCTTTTCCATTGCACTGCGTACTTATCTTCAGACAATGAAGCATGGGATGACACTAAAGTTTTCATTGATGTTTATGTTGTTCACTGGAAACAATATCGAAGGCAATATATGTTTGACGACTTATAGTATCCATAATAGCTTTCCACACTGAAGCACGCAAACAACCCGTTTAAGTCTTTTAACGACATTGATAATTGAAACTCAATACAGCTGACAATTACTGTAAATGGTTCATAATGGGATACTGGAAGATTACAGTGAGAATACTGTGCTTACCTGATCCCAGAGCATGTACTGAGGCTGACATCAGAAAACCTGTGCCCTTGGACCTCGCCATGGTAATAGCAATTCCTCTGCAAAAAACACAGGCGAGGTCAAGACCCAAAAACTTAAAATCGTGATCAAGGCATTCCACAATTAATTAGCTTTAACTGTAAACGAGAACTTTTCTAGGTGTAAGATAACCTCAGAAAATATTGGTCCAATTATTAATGGTCTGATGGGAACACGTAGCAACAGTCACACAGTCTGCCCATAAAAAAACCACAAACACTCTGCCAGTAAGTGTCTGCTGGTCTTTTTAAAGGAAAAAAGCGTTCTTCCCCTGTTATAGCTGGCATTAGCCCCTAAAGCCCCTTTCATGTGGAAATACCAATTGTTAGCCACGGGCCAGACAGACTTACTGCCATTACACACACATTTACACACACACACAGACAGACAAGACCTCTCAAAAACACACCACTCTGTCAAAAGCAATCAAAGCTTGAGAGCAAACATCCTTGACTTTGGAACTTAGCTGTCAAAGGGAAATCTTGCGGCTACCGTTTCCTCCTCTTTAAGATTTAGTAGACCAAAAATATAAAAGAATATAACAGGCACAGCCACAGATGGAGGGTATCTAAAAAATATCACTTACTAATGGTCCCATGAAATATACAGTACTCGGCCAGAAAAGTAACATCTGGGGCCATTCATTCAAAATGTCTTGATTTTAGAGGTTACCAGAACAAGAGAGCCTTTTCTAGGCATCTGTCCTCTATGATGTGCATTGAATAGGCATTTAATAACCGCTCTTACTTAAAAGGGACATATCATGAAAATATGATTTTTTTCATGTTTAAGTGCTATAATTGGGTACCCAGTGCTTCTATCAACCTAGAAAATGTGAAAAAGAACAACGAAAAAAGGGCCATATAAGTAAACAGGAAGGACTGGCGTATCATATGCACGCAAAATTGGAATTTGCCGTATGTATTGCACGACTTTTCAACTGCATGCTATTTATACCACTGATCTATATAAATGACTGGATTGTGCACAGAACAATTAAAGGACAAGTTCGGTATTTTACACTTAAAGCCCTGTTTTCAGATTGTTTATGATGAAATAGAACGGTTTTGACTGAAATTTCGACATATGCGGCTGCCCCGAGAATTTTCAGGTGTTTGTTGTATCACCTCCCACCTCTACAATGGGTCTATAGGTGCACTGGAACAATCCTTCCTTAAATGCATTAAACTTTCGTTTACAAAGACGTGAAACTCACCGAGTGGTCAGGGGTGTTCACTGATATGGTCACACAAAAATCGCTGCAAAAGATGCATTCCAACAGGTTTTTTCGTAGTTTTTGCCAACTCCATTGACTTGTATTAGATGTGCTGTGAGGTACGGTATTAGTCCACACCGGGAACTTTGTTTCTTTTCTTGCAATTGGCAAAGGCGGATTATCGCCACCAACTGGGCTGGAGTGTCTATTATTCAAGCTCTCAGCGGAAAAATATACGGGTGTGAGGCGTTTGGAAAAATAGGTCCACAAGTTTACAATGAATGGTAAAACACCTGTTGAAAAGCATCTTTTGCAGCGATTTTTGTGTGAGCATATCAGTGAACACCCCTGACCACTCGGTGAGTTTCACGTCTTTGTAAACGAAAGTTTAATGCATTTAAGGAAGGATTGTTCCACTGCACCTATATCCCCATTGTAGAGGTGGGAGGTGAAACAACAAACACCCGAAAAATCTCGGGGCAGCCGCATATGTCGAAATTTCAGTCAAACCGTTCTATTTCATCATAAACAATCTGAAAACAGGGCTTTAAGTGTAAAATACCGAACTTGTCCTTTAACGTAACAGAGTGAGGTGAAGCCAGCGCAGAGTTCGAGCGGCCATCTTGGTATTCCCAACCGGCAGAGGGCGTCATTGACTTACATTCAAAATCATGATCTAAATTCACCCGATTTACAGCATATTAGTCACACAAGGTTAATTTTTAGGATATGTGTACGTAAATTAATTGTTAATTCTGGTGTTATTTGCAATGTTTATGTTTTAATCGGGCAGGATAATGGATTTATACAAAAACGTTAAGGTGTCTGCTGCATTCTGTTACGGTATAAATAAAGTTTTTTTTGACATTCAGCTACACGGTCAGCGCTATTTCTCTGAATAAGTTTAGGTAACTTGTAAACATAACATCATAATTACAAAACCACCAAGTTATTGCATGTACATACGGTACACAGCATGATTATTTATTTAGATTTCAAATTAACCATGGTTTTACTACAGTTAAAACCAAAAAAACATGGTTACTGTAGTAAAACCATGGTTGCCACAAAATAACCATGGTTTTGACATCCAAGTTTTTAAAAAAACCATATTTACACCATGGTTACTGTGGTAAAACCATGGTTTTGCTGATAGTAATCAATACACCAAAAAACCATGGTTACTACACTTTTACCACAAAAAAAAACATGGTTAATTTTCGTAAAGGGTCTCCCGATCTGATACTGGATAATAACTGATTAAAAAGCAAAATTTACAACTTTCAGTAAATCACTGTACATGCTTAGGACGTTTGCGTTGTAATAATGTACAGAGTAACTTCAGATATAAAACGGAGACTAGTAAAGTGATGTTTTATCATTAAAATCTGATAACGTCCATTGATTTAATAGAATGTTTGGGTATACCAACATGGCGGCGTGGTGGCTTCACAATTGTGACGTCATATAGATCAGTGATTTATACGCATTTCATGAGAATGTGCTGGGTATTTTGAGCTTAAACCTCACATATGTACTCAGGTGAAACCAAAGATTTATTTTACATCTTAAAAACGTCTTGTGAAATGTCCCCTTTAAGCTTCCCTTAGATGTTTCATAATCAGATTGAAAAGGTTTGACTTACAGTGAATGATTGTGATAAAACCAATGTGTGTCTGTCCTTCAATTTGCCAAAATCATTGTCTGTGTTTTCATCCTATAGGATCTTCACAAATTGAAGTCACTAAAGTCTTCTCAAGTTGTTTTCAATGAACCGATCTTTTACAACAGCTCAAATTTTGAACTTCTCATCTTCGTAGACAACAGATTGCTCATCAGATTGTTTTTAATTATAAATCAGGGCTAAATAAACCCAGCATAAATAATAGAGCCAAGCCTTCGTGTTTGATTGGAAAGAAAGGGTTGGCAGCATGTTTTTAAAGCTGCAAGTTACAGTTGTTAGCACTAGTCTAATTATAAACTACAAAAGACACAGAAGACAATTCAAATTAAGCTTGACAAGAATGTCAATATGTCCTTGTGTCAACATCATAACTCCGAATGATTAATCAGTTTTCTGGGAAGACAGCCAGGGAGAGCAGTAGTGCACTGGAGCGGTCTATTAAAGAAAGCATATAGTGACAACAATATAACGCTTTTAACACTGCACTTTCTAACAATTTGTTAATATCTTGCGAATAGCCCCAGGCATGACCAATCCTGAACACATCAGAAACATCACATATGGCTTTTGACAGACCAGTCATTGCAGTACCGTACTGTATATATTAGGTCCATCTAAAGTATCAGTTTTGTTTTTTCCCATGGGACAAAAATAAAAAAGCGTTTCAAACTTGCAGTTTTACAAAGGGAGTTTCAACAAAAATAGACTCCAGTGTGTATTTTTTTTTTGTAGTAAGTATACTCTGCTTTTTCCCTTTCAGCCTCATACTCACCCATCCCAGAGTGACACCCCATAAGCACCACAACACTCACTAATGCATACAGTATATATCTACATGTAGATGAATATCACGTACACTGTGGTAGATGACACACAAAAAAACAGTTTATTCCAATTAATGACTTGCAATGACAATGGTTATGATATCTTACTGCAATGCATTCTGGTATTGCAGTTTCATTCTATTTCATATTGACATGGGAATATTGTTTTTCGCATGCATTTTCATTTTTCATTGGGAACTCATTTGTTTCATGTGCTAAAATAAAATACTTCTTTAAACAGGCCAAATATTTTTTTTATGTGAGACTATTAAAGCTTCAACATACCGTAGAGTTGTGAGTGGTCGTAATAGTTTGTCCGTCCCCCTTGTAGTGCGTTTCAGTGTAATGGCTTGCAAACAGGCCGCTGAAACAGAACACACACACACTTTTGAGATCGACACAAACATCAGATTTGTCTCTCCTTCTCTCTGTTGAAGGAAAATAATGTATTTTGCGAGAGTGCATATAAATTACACGCACAAGCAAACATGCACATGCCAAAAAATATAATTTTTACATTTTCACTGCAGAGCAGATTATGAAAGTGTGTCACACAGTAGAATGAGAGTAAACTTGCTTTTTGGAGAAGCACATTAAAATAATAAGTGGGGCACAGTATGTGTCGTGATCAAATTTAGACAGACCCAATTAAACAGATGCACACAACTAAAGTGGGGTCCAATATTATGAGACCACTAGTGAAAAAAAAAAACATTTTGAATCACAAACGATTTTATCAGCGAATGTTGAATTGATAAAGTGCATTGAGTATTTGGTACGTCCCCTTTGTGTGGAAAGAAATTAAACAAAACATATTACATTATACTATGTTATTCTGATGGAACTAAACAGAATTTATGATAAATACATTTTATAAAATGTCATAAAACGGGCCCCCCTGGCACCATCTTGCGGCCCAAAGGTGGCCATGACATCCAATTTGAGAATCACTGCTTTTATTTTTAATAATCAGAGTAAGGATTTTATCACAGTAAGATGTTTACATGCAAGTAACAGTCTTTATAGTAAAAACATGGAAGTGTTTGGTGGCTTATAAATTCATCCCTGTTTGGATCCTAAGGAATGAATGGGGCTAGGCTAAATGCTAACACATTCACGATGCGCTGTACAAAGATTAAGTGCACGCATTGAAGAAAGATAGGGATGTATTAATTCGACTAAGTTGAGGTAAGAACACAGTAAAATATTGAAAATGATGGTGTTTTCCTTTAAGGTGCGTGGCAAAAACACACGCGCACTACAGTTAGTGAGGTATAAATGCGATTAAAGCGTTAACATGAACGCATACTGCGATTAAAAATGGCGTACGCCACCTGTTTTAATACGATTACACTTGTTGTGATTGTGAGCGTAAACGCATTATTTTTATCAAAGTTTTGCCTTTACATGAGGTAAAGTATAATCGCAATATTACCAAAATCCCATTATAATCACATTATGAGGATGCAAAAACGTGGTACACGTGGTCAATGACTTTAGCTGTGTTTTACATACAGTGCACAGATTCTATATCCAAAATCATTCAACATTTTTCCTACTTCCAGGTTGAGGTAAGATTTAAAAACTTTCAGTATAGTCTTAAAATGTTGGACACCACTACATGCATAAACTATCTGAGCTGGAGTTCTGTCCTGGTTGAGTATGTGCGTAAGTGAACAAATCAGCTTGGGGGAACACATAATATACACATAATATTACAAAAAATATTTATGAGTTGTGCCTGCAAGCAGTGTGTGAGTGTTGGGTGGGTACGGTTTTTAGTGGCAAGTCAGTCTGCTCAGGCATTGCTGATAAAGAAATGGCATGTGACATGATGAAATCCTTTTGTAATCACTTTCATGGCATAAGCAGTTGACCCTTAAGGGACCAGTATGTGAGCGTGAGCTTGTATGTGATCCTACATGTGAAAATCCAGCTAACGTCACTTTTTAGTGATTTACTGTTTTGTACATAATATTTTTTTAAGGAACATTCTGTCAAAATATAACCCTGGTATCTTTAAAGGGATAGTTCACCCAAAAATGAAAATAATGTCATCCAAACTCGTAAGACCTCTGTTCATCTTCGGAACACAGTTTAAGATGTTTTAGATTTAGTCCGAGAGCTTGTTAACCCTCTATTGATTATCTAGTAACGGTATACTGTCCATGTCCAGAAAGGTAATAAAAACATCATTAAAGTAGTTCATGTGACATCAGTGGGTCAGTTAGAATGTGTTGAAGCATGGAAAATACATTTTGGTCCAAAATAACAGAAATTACGACTTTATTCAGGATTGTCTTCTGTTGTGAAGCATGCGTCTCCCTCAGACTGTACATTCAAAAAAACAGCTGGGGCACACCATATAACACGTCAGCCGCATCGTACGTCATTCGCGTCACTGCAGTCACGTGACTGCGCCTCACAACAGACACGGAAAAGAAGACCATGCTGAATAAAGTCGTAATTTCTGTTATTTTGGACCAAAATTTATTTTCGATGCTTCAATACATTCTAACTGACCCACTGTTGTCACATGGACTACTTTGATGATGTTTTTAATACCTTTCTGGACATGGACAGTATACCGTGCATAGATTTTCAATGAAGGGTCAACAAGCTCTTGGACTAAATCTAAAACATCTTAAACTGTATTTCCGAAGATGAACAGAGGTCTTACGAGTTTGAAACGACATGAGGGTGAGTCATTAATGATATTATTTTTGGGTGAACTATCGCTTTAATATTGACTAAGAAAAAGAAATGACAAAGAAATCAATGTGAGATTAATCAGTTAAATCAAACTTTGATGCTCCTATTCTTATAATTAGATTATTAGACTTTAGCATGGATTATTAGACTTTAGACAGGGTTACAAATAATGTAAGCATAATGGATTAATGGTAACAACTTTAAAAGTCAATGATCCTAAATCAACCTACTGTAGAGACCCTCAAAAGTCAGGGTCACCAAAACCAAGAAAGGTATCTCTGGTTCATTTTCCCATTTTAATTTTAACAAAATTAGTTATAACCACAATTTAATTTTTCAGCACCTTAACATGCATCAAGTCAAGTATATACAAATTGAGCTGATTAAAAAAATAAAAAATGTATGGTTCCTAACAGTGGAGAACTGACGGAACCTTATGGGGAAAAAACCCAAACTTCATATTTCTCCCCTGGGCATATGTACTCCATAATTATCCTCTTGGTATACAACACACATTCATCAAATAAACAACAGCATATGAAAACAGATACTGTGTTGTATTCTTCAGGCAAACCTTCATTTCGTATTCACATCATGCACTTGCTTGGTTTAGACCTTCGGCTAATGTATTAGTAAAACACACCAGCTTGGTTCCCTCACGTATACCGTAGCCTGTTGCCTCCATGGTTGTTGTTAGAAAAGCTATTTCTTTTATAATTTCATTAGACCATCCTTCAGTAATGATAGCACTCTAGTCCAATTTCTGTTCTTTTCAATTTGATCCACATGCCAGTGGAGGAGCAGTTCGTTGTTTTGGACTAAACTTCAAAGCCTTCTGTTGAAAGGCTTTGATGTTCTTGGGGATGAACTGGTGTGACAGCCATCCGAATCCCAATCCGAAACAAGGCGTGACTCCCTCAGTGCCACAGAGCGATGAGCGAGGGAATGTGGGAGCTTATCCACAGGGACGTTTGAATCATAAATGAACGGTGACCGTGGTGTAATATGCCAATTAGGTATTATTGTTTCAAAAGCAAAACTCTGCCACTGACGATTTTAAATAGACCTCGAGAGGTGTGACTACACCATGTTGAAAAAATGTTGGTCTGGCAAAGGTCAACTAAAAACACTCACATCGTGTCCTAACCGGATGCGTTATTATATGATTCCAGCGATAGGCAATCTGTCAATTAACACAACTTGTTTTGTCACTTTTATATATTTTAACACAAAATGATACTTAATGTGTTAAAACGACACTTCTGGTAAAAGGTCATAAGGCACTAAGCTGCTCTAATCCTCAATCTCAAATGAAATCGCATCCCGGCACACACAACGCATGTGTGAAGAGCTGAAACACGCTCAGAAGAATCAAATCAACGATTGATTGTTTGCCTCACTAGAAGACACAATACAGCAACTGCAACAGTGCTCATGTAACCATGTTTTGCTCAACCCGCTCTGAGGGGATTCCAACGGACAAAAAAGCTAAAATATAGAGGTCGAATGCGCTAACAAGGTGCTAAAGGGCACGGTCTCTAGCGGCATCTGCTAGTGTTCCTCTTAACTCTTTCACCGCCAGCGTTTTTAAAAAAAGTTGCCATCCAGCGCCAGCGTTTTTCATGATTTTCACCAAAGTTTAATGCCTTCCAGAAAATGTTCTTCTTTAAATATATAAACATATACCAAATGAAAGAACAGACCCTCTGCTTTCAAACAAAAAAAACGTTTCATCCTACCTTTAGTGGTTCTTTTGCAATCAGCTTTTGAATATGGGTAGGTTTTTGCAAAAACACCATATTTTGAGCAAAAAGCGAGATATCTCGTCAATGGCGGGGAAAGAGTTAAGATCGGGGAGTCGCGCAGCTCGCACCAGCTGGCATCTGTTATACTCAATCCCAATCTCACTTCCATCCGGGTCACGGCACCACTGTAACTGTTTCCATTCAAACCACTCCAAATGGGATTCAAACTGACAACCAAGTCGATGTTGGCCACAGTCTAACATTAGTTGCTAGTTCGACCCTTGAAACGCTGCACAGCTTCAATTATGAAAATTGTAATACTTAAAGGCTACTATCTTCTATTTTATATAGAAAATTGATATATTGGCTATTAGTAATCCATAAATAGGACAGAAAATAAAAAAATATATAAGCAGAATAACTTGTTTATTAGGATACACTTTTATTTACACAGAGGAAATTCCGTTTTTGTTAATGCCACAAATGAAAACACTTCCAAAAATGACTTTCTTAATTTTTTTGTATTTTTGTCTTGTTTTTAGTACAAATATTGAAAAAATCTTAACCCTGGAGAACCCACGGGGTCAAATTTGTTCAATAAAATAAATGGGTTTTTGGATTTTCCTGGGTTCTACAGGGTTAAATCAAGATGCATTTTCTTGATGAACAACATGACCTAAAAAAAAAATAAGTCTAGTTAAAGGTATTGCGGAGGATTTTCTTTTTCGGGGTGGATCATAAAGACTATTGGTCCTCCTAGTTGTCAATCAGGAGTGTTGCGCAATTGCATTTTTTTCAAGTGGAAAAGGCGGTTCTTTTATAAAATTAGAGAAAATCCTCCGCTATACCTTTAATATCAAATTTAAATAAATTTGTGCTTAAAACAAGCCAAAAAAGGGGGCTTAAAACAAGGCAAAAAAAAGGGGGGGCCAATGGGGTAATACAATTTTTCATGAATTAAGTGTTTAAAAAAAGTTTTGCTTACATTGGCAGATTTTTTTTGCTTGTTTTATGCTCAAATATTTTGTCTAAAAACTAGACTTAATGTCATAGGTAATTTTGCTTATCAAGAAAAAGCATCTTGATTAAAATAAGACAAAAATACAAAATAGTCATTTTTTGCATTGAAATATGACAAAAGACATAACAATTTTTTATATAACCAACAACTATACATTGCCATAGTAAACCCTATAACATCATATATGCAATTAATTACATTAAGGGGCGATTTCCTGTGTGGGATTTATCAGTCCCAGACTAAAATGCATCTTTGAGGCATACATCAGTGCCATTGTTTTGTCTAAAGATGCAGTAATGTTTTTTGTAAGGTATGTTTGTAAAACCTACTTACAGAAAATGTCCTAATATAACTAAATCATAGTCTTGGATTAAGCTAAACCCTGTCCAATCCACTGTCCCTAAATGTGGATTAAGGGACCCAAAAACAGTAATTTTAGGGCTACTGTAAGTTTACCAACACTTACACAACTGTAATGAAATTATAATAATAATAATAATAATAATACATTTATTTTTCTTAAACTCAAAGCGCTAGTTAAACTGGTACTGTATTGATATTAGATGGTACTTACAATATTCTAATGTAATAAAAAATAAAAATATTTCATATTACATGTAATATAAAGATATCTCACAGTGATACTATTAGTACTGTTTAGTAATTCTCTTATTTCTTAAACCTCAGACTTCTTTAATTATCTACTGGGCTGTTAATGGACTCAATATTGGACAACTATGGTTTCAACAGTCGTTTTAGGAAACGTTTAAGGAAAGGTGGGATGAGGGAGAAAGTGCAAGAGGTCTTGAACACCATTTGGTCCCTTTAATTAGACGGTCCATTGCACTGCCTGCAGTCTGGAAATTAAAAGTGTTTGTTTTGACTCTAACGGGCACTAAAATGGACAAATAGATAACAAGTGCGGCATAACTATACTGTATATACTGTCAATGCTGTTAGTAAACGTTACGCAGTAACCAATGAGTGTTTTTATGACCTTTTATGACTTTTTCAAATATAACATTGTACATAAGCCATGTGTTGTTGCAATAAAGTGGACATTAGCATGAATGTTTGCTTTCTGCCAACATTTACTGTATGTTTTATATGAAATCTCCCAGAAACACCACTATAAATGCATCTTTTCTTTTTCTTGTACATTTTCCCATTGCTCTGATCACACTCTGAGGTAATCTTTTCTGTTTTATTGAGTTGCCAAAGCAGACACATGACTAAAAAACTGAACCTCTCTCTCTCTCCTTCTTTTTACTTCCCTCTTTCAAAAACACGACTGCACCGAACATGGCTGGTCTGAAGGCCTAATCCTATTTCCTCACACTACTGTGTTTCCAATTGATTTAGCTTTCCATACTAAAATACACTACACAAGATTCACATAACAGGATGAGATGGGGGAGGGTTGAGGATGAAGGACAACATGAAATCCTTAAAGCTTAACAAATATTTTCCTTTTTCTGTGTGTCTGTGGCCTCTAAAAAATGCTGAGTTATTTTCAACCAATTTATATTTGACCCAACAATAGGTTTTTTGGGCTGAAACAACCCAGCATAGGTTAAATTTAGGGCTGTCAAAAGATGAATCGCGATTAAATCTAATACATAATAAAAGTTTGTGTTTGCATAATATGTCCTGTGTGTACAGTATACAGTATATAATATATATATATATATATATATATATATATATATATATTTATACAATATAGTTATTGATTATTTCGCCAGAATAAGAGTATAGTTCCTAGACATATCTGCCTAGAAAATCACAAATTTTAATTTTCTGTCGGTCTTAGTACACGATGTAACTACAAAAGAGTCAAGTTTTAAATAGGAAAAATATCAAAACTCTTTGGTTATTTTTTAATGCGATGCTGTAAAAATCAAATGTTTAACTCTAGGGGAGCTGGAAAATGAGCAAATTTGTGGAGTGTCCCTTTATTGTGTGTGTATGTATATAAAATAATTACACACAGTGCTGCACATACATAAATTATGCAAAAAAAAAACTTTTATTTTGTATGCGATTAATCTTTTGACAGCCCTCAACAGGTTAGGTTTGTCCCTTTTTAACCCAATGCTGGGTTGAAAATAACCCAGCATTTTTAGATTGTAAGAGAGACTTGATTAGTGCTTCTCGAGTTAAAGTGTCCTTAAACGCAAGCTTGAATGCAAATCGATACAGTTGGAAATTTATAGAAATGGTTTCCCAGACAGGGATTAGACTAAAATAACTGTAAGAGCTGTCCAAACTGATAACAACTTACACTGACATATATTTAAATACATCGGTGTCCTTTGTTTTGCCTGAAAATTCACAGAAGAGATGTTTTTAGTAAGGCATCATGTTTGTTAAAACTAGTTATATTTCCTAATTAAACTAAGGCCTGGTCCTGGCTTAAGCTAATCCTTGTCTGGGAAACCGCCCCATAGTGTATAAATGGGGACAACATTAAAAACAACTGCAAAGTACAGACTTTAAAAAAGTGAAACAGATTAAATCAAAGACAAATTTTGCCATTAAAATCACCTGCATTTTAAGAGACAATACAATTTAGCCCATTCAGTAACACCTCATACAGGTTCTTGTATATCTTTATACTGCAACATACTGTTTCTACAAATTTGCATAATGCTGTTAAATATTTAATTAACCTCTTTGTTTAAATACAATTGAATGGGCTGAAAATGATAAATATATAATAAATTGGTATAATTACATCACATAATTGCATCTTACGGCATAATTTTCTAGTAAATACGTGTTGATTAATTTATAGTAACATAACTGCATAATTTCTGCATACAACATGCAAATTATTTGTTGAATATTCTCTGCCGTCTCTCTTTTTTAAACATCTCTTCCCACTCGCCCTCCTGTGTGATTAAACTTCTTTCTGTGGCCTCTGCTATCAGTGTGACTGTCTCTCAGCTCATTGAATGAATTCAGGGAAGCCCAGTTGCTTTGGTGTGTCTTGAAACTCTAGGTTGTTACTGCATGAGTATATACAGTACAGTACAGTACTTGTGTTTGTTTGTTTATTTGTATGTGTGTGCGTCCTCTGAGAATTTATTCGAGGACCAAGCAACAATGTGCAGATGTCCCTATAGAAAGCCTCACCAGTGCTTTTTCCATCTCTTTCTGCTATCAGAAATCTACTGTGTAAGCAGTTTAACATAGGCTACTAAAAAAAAAACACATATTAAAAGCAAGTGTGGGTGAATATTGTGAGCGTATAATTCAGTGCACTGACTCACACAGACTGTATAATAATAATATAATATCTCAAAATAACTACAGTACCAAAACGCCACTGTAATACCATGGTTTTGGACCATGAGACTACTGAGAATGAAAATGCTTCTACTGCATTTTTCTAATTTATTAGTTTACTTTCCGTTACAATTTTGCTCATTACAATTATTAGCATACACTCTTATAAATCAACATGTTAAAAAGGGTTCTTTAGAGCGATGCCAAACTTTTCGCATCTTTAAGGTTCTTTTTTGAACCACGCAGTCTGACAAGGAACTTTAAAGCGATACTACAGCCAAATATCAAAATTACCTCATGATTTATTCACCCTCATGCCATCCGAAATACATTTGTCCATTATCCCTCAGACAAACACATTTAGAGTTATTTTATTAAATGTCCATGCTTTTCCAAGCTTATAATGGGAGAAAACAGGGATCAGGAAACAACTTCTGCCTTTGAAGCCCAAAAAAGTGCATTAATCCTTTAAAAAAGTAACAGGGTCAAAGGGCGTGGCAATCAAAGGGCGGGGCTTATGCGTCATGATGAAAAAAAATATTTTAATAAAATAAATAAATAAAATATTTATTTTTAAAACACTCAAATAAAACTTAATTTTGAAGAAACTATGACCAAAAATAAACACATACTAGATTATGAATGAATTTAAATGTTTTTAACAGATACCTCTAATGGGAATAGCTACGTTATGAAGTGAAACTAAAGGGTTAATAAACACAAACTAAAGCAGATGTTGTAGAACATCTGGCGAACGATGATAAATAGCGCAAAAATGGTAAAAACTGATTATTTCCCACTATTAATTACATTATCTTAAAGGAGTGTAACTGTAGAATGTAAATAATGCACATGAATAAAGTGAGCAAGAACGCTCAACAATTATATCGAATCAACAGACACGTGAAACCTTAGCAGGTTGCTCAAACAACAAAATCACCAGCTAACTTCCTTTAAAATTAGAAGAACTATAGACTAATACAATAACAGGCTTGAATAACCCCAAAACATAAGTCCACTTACAGTTCTCACGGACACGGGTTTTATCAACTGGCTATCCTCCAGACATGACGGAGCAAGTCTTATCTCATTTCGGCCGTGTGGTGCGCGTGCACGCTTGCGGTGTAAAGCACGTGCATGCTATTCTCCGAGATGTTTTATCAACTGGCTAGTTATCCTCCAGACAGTGACGGTCCGAACCACGTCTTTCTCATTTCGGCCGTGTGGCGCGCGTACACGCTATTCTCCGAGATGAACGTGACGGCCTTTTGTGCAGCGAATTTTTATTTTTTTTGGACAAGTTAGTTAAGGCGGTATAGGGTTTCCAAGCTAAGGCGGGCCGCCTTAACTGAAATATGCTGCGGGAAACCCCGAGTAATCCACAGGGATTAATAAAAGTCTTCTGCGGGTAATCGATGCGATTTTATAAGAAAAAACAATCAATATTTCATACTTAAAGCGTAACTAAACCCCTGGTCAGAGCCTGACTCCACCCACTGCAATATTTGAAAAATGCAAGAAAAGTGGGCAGATCCCAACGGAGATAGAGGGGACGAACTAAGTGTGTGGTGAGATCGTAACAAGGGCGTGGTGAGCTTGAACCTGCTTACATCACGAGTCATTTCTTGGACCCAACATCCAATAGGAAAATTCAACTGCAGTAGCCACCGTTCAACCTCAAGAGGGCAGCACTCAGACGTTTTTACACCATATATTGTAGTATTAAAACACTTTATATCTAAATGTCAAAAAACTTACTAAAATCAATGAACAGCACTAATAAAGCATCATTCTTACAGATCATTAACTAAAAAAAGTTGGTTTGGGGTTTAGTTACTCTTTAATAAACTATAATAACTAGCTTCCAGTGCATTGCGCAGTGATATAGATGTATTGCGCAGTAACTAGCTTCCAGTTACGACCCCATCTTGGACTCAAGTTTCAAAAAATGTAAAAAAACATTTAATACAAAATTACATCATTACCCGCAGAAACCCTGTATTAAACTCTTGGAGCTGTGTGGATTACCTCTGTGAATAAAGAATGCACGTTTTTGGGGTTAAAAGTCAAAAGTTGATCCCTGTCCCTTGTTTTCTACTATTAAAAGGATGGAAGAGCAAGGACTAGGGATGGGAATTGATAAGAATTTAACGATTCCGATTCCATTATCGATGTTGCTTATCGATCCGATTCCTTATTGATTCTCTTATCGATTCTCATTGGGTGAGGGAATATGTACAAATTTGTATGTTTGTATTAACTCACTTTAATATCTGTTCAGAAGACACAGAACAGAGTATACACACATTATGTGTAGCAACCTCAGAACAAACGTAAAAGTAGGTGAGCTACTTCTTAAAGTAAAGTCCTGGGCCCAGTTGCATAAAGCACCTTAAGTGTAATTTTCCCTTAAGTTAACCCTTATGTCTCCCTTAAACTTAAGGGTGTTGCAGAAAAAACCCTTAAGTTTTTTCTGTTGCATCTCCATGGCAACAATAGTATTTTATAACGACAAACCTGGGTCGCTGTCGTGAAACACTTAACGATTACTTTTACCTAAGAGAACCGTTTAAGGAATTATACTGTATGCAACACCCTTAAATTATTCTCTTAGTTAAGGGGAATTTACCCCTTAAGTGTCATACTTAAGGGAAAAACTTAAGGTGCTTTATGCAACCGGGCCCAGGGGCCTATAGTCTAGGGCAGTGTTTCTCAACCAGTAAATATATGATAGGACTTGGAATTAATAAAACAGAACTAGACTGACATAAAACATGCAACTTTTGGTCATGCATGCATTTGTTATTTTCTTTTGAAAAGATATGATGCTGGACAAAATACAGCAAATTAACCTACCGAAATGCAGAGGCATCTACTGTGGCAAATGGATGCAAACCCTTTACCACAAACTTAGTCACTGCTCGGCAGAGGTGGACACTACTTGAGTATTTTAGTTTCATTTTCCAAGCATCTGTGCTTTATCAGAGTGTTGTCTTGGGAAAAAAATTACTAAAAAATGTTCACTACATTCTAAAGCATAGAATCATGCTGTGTATTCCTTTTATATTGCATATTAAAATTGATTGAATACATAATTACATAAAAATTGTGTACTTTTACTTTTCTTGAGTAAAAGTACTTTTTACTTAAGTAAAAGTAAAAAATATTACTAGATTTTTAATGTACTTAAATATTAAATATAAACCAAAAACTTGAAATTATGAAATGTAGTGGAGTTACAATTATGATAATATTTGGAATGTATGTTTTCAAAAAAATAAAAAACACTGATAAAATACAAATACTTGAAAATGTACTTTTAAGTAAAAAATACTTAAGTAGTGTCCGCCTCTACTGCTCGGTGAAATGTGTTTATCCTCGCCTCAGTCATTTTATTCCTCCCTGCCTCTGTAAACGGAGTAGCTAGAGGTCCACGAGAGATACTTTCTGCAGCCTCTGAGCCAGTGTGAGAGCCAGCCAGACTCTGGCCGTCAGCAATTTGATGGACAATGACACCGGATATTATCCGTATAGAAAAAGTTTACATAATGAAATGGCGCTCACATTAACATTAACATATTACCTTCTGCATTAATAACAGATGACGTCCCGTTAGTAGAGATGCGCGGTTGGCGGTTACAGCCGCGGACTCCGCGGATAAACCGCGGATCGGGCGGATGACGTGACGAAAAATAATATTTTAATTAGATTCGGGCGGGTGGCGGATCGACTGCTTGTTAGCTGTGTCCTTCTAAGCATGCAACCTTAAAAGGTGAGCACTCTGTCTTTCAGGGTGGCAGCCTCAGAAGTTCTCAAAGAGAACTGAAATGAGACAGTGTCATGAGCAAACGGTCTAGTCTTCTGAGGACCCATAATTTGCGTCACCTGTTGCACGCGCCCCCAGTAGTCCCCACCGCGCCTGTCAGCAGAAAACAGCGGAGACATTTCTGACTTATTAAAATAAATATGTAATCAAAAATATTAATTTATTTTAGAAAATATGACACATTGATGTAGATTAAACTATTCAACAGTATATCAAATAATCAACCTTATGTTGCAAATATACGCAACATAAACATAATAATATTAACACAAAACATAACTTATAATACTAAAACAGTGACAAGAAAAAGTTTTCTAATACACTTTTATTTAATAAAGGTTTTAATTGTTTGGGATAGCCTCGGCATGTTAAGAATCCATTCGTTCTATCATTAACAGCGCAGAGAAATGAGGACGCATTTTGACATAGCTCTTATCAACGCCTCAAAAAATGAGAATTAAAAACAAAGGAAATAGAAGGTCAGAAAAGGTTTGCCTGGAATAAGTTTTACAAAGTGGTAAATCAGGATGACACCAGTGCAGACTATGTAATTTGTGCGTTTAATTTAGGCATTACTTATTTATTTATTTATTTTTGTCCCGTGTGCGCCGATAGGAGACTGAGTTCACTGCTGATATTCTAGAGCTTTCTAGTCTCGCGGCTGTCATCAGCAGCGTCTTGCATCGCCCAGTCAGCGGATGGCGGGCGGGTGCGGTTTTGAAAACTGGTCAGAAACGTTGGTGCAGATGGATGGCGGACGGATGATGAGTTTTGTGATGCGGTTGCGGATGAAATAATAGCCCATCCGCGCAACTCTACCCGTTAGCTCCGCTGGTGCTTGACTCACTGGTGTGTTTGTGTAATAGTGTATCGAACACGCGACAGTCCTGCAACCTCCTGCAACTCGACCGTATTGTAGTATGTTCGCGTGAAATATAAGTTACTGATTGAACTGTTTCAGTGTTTCGCGAAGCCTCGCTCTGCCCACCACAAAATATAACTAAACTTCTGCCTCTATAAACCGTTCTGCCTCGATACCCGATAAGCAGAATCGTTAAGCAGGCATGCTTACGGTTCAAAGGAATCGATTCACTGGGAACCGGTTCTTAAGTAGAACCGGTTCTCGATTCCCATCCCTAGCAAGGACATTTACTAAAATAAGTAAATGTGTTCGTCTGAAAGATGATGGACATGTGTATCTGGGATTGCTTGAGGGTGAGTAAAGCCTAGTCCACACAGACATGGGTATTTTTATAACTGTGACTTTTTTACGTGGTTCAGCCGTTCGTCCACACGAAAACGCAATATCAGGGCACTGAAACCGAACATTTTTGAAAACCCCTGCCAGGGTGACGATTTTAAGAAACGCTGGTGGCAGTGTTGTCATGTAGACAGTAAAACTGGCGTTTTTGTCTTGAACGTTGCTTCTGATTGGCCAAGGTGGCTTTACAATTTGAGTTATATCTCTGCCTGCTGGTGTGGCATGCTCTTGACAGAGAGACTTTTAAACCGAGCATGTGTGGACTGGATTTTTTTTGGAGGAAAAACTTTGGTTATAAAAATCCCTGTGTCTGTGTGGACTAGGTCTAAATCATGGGGCAATTTTGATATGTGGCTGAAGTATCCCTTAAGGGTGCTTTTCTTTGGATATTACGGCCTGGTTCTGCTTCCTTGTGGGGGGCATTCCAGTGTGTACACTACCT
The DNA here is from genome assembly GCF_030506205.2 of Paramisgurnus dabryanus. Classification (NCBI taxonomy): domain Eukaryota; kingdom Metazoa; phylum Chordata; class Actinopteri; order Cypriniformes; family Cobitidae; genus Paramisgurnus; species Paramisgurnus dabryanus. The sequence goes on from NC_133353.1 coordinate 28,843,005, forward strand.
AGTACTTGATACTTTCTTTAGTACAACCTCAGTTGAGGTCCCAAGTGATACTAAAACGTTACATGTCGGATCACTGATTGGACAGAGAGAATAGTCACTATATCCATGTTATTGCTAAAATTAGCTTACCCTCGTGCTCCATCGTGCAAACAAAGTGATGTCGTTTTCTGTGTTTTGTTGTACGAGTTCCCAAAATCCACATGCTGATAATCAAGAACACTACTCCATTGATAGGATCTGTTGCTCCGATGTTGAACATTTATTTTTTATCGTGTTTATGATGATGTCATGGCAGAAAAACTGTAACAATTAGTCTATAATCCCACCTTGGAAAAGCAAACAGAGCCAAAGTAAAGCAAGTTGGACGTGTGGTGCAGGTGGAAAACCTCACTTTTGGTATTCTTTATTATTTTTTACAAACCTTTGCTTTCCTAGTGGTCCGAGTCTAATCTGAGCTCAGGTACCTTAACTCCAAGCCCTGCAGCTTACGCATCCATTACAGACACAACACTGAGCTGTAAGAGCTTTGAAGTTTATGCTAATGATCCGTGCTACGTTATTGGTGAGTCGGACGACTGAACTGTGATGTTGAGTGATACTTAAGACAGGAAGCTTCAGACTCACCAGAAGTGATAAAAATCACAAACGACAGCCCAGCGACTTTGTTCTCAGCGGGGGAAACTAAACTATACCGCATACCATCATTAAGAACTTTTCCAAGCGCAGATCATCTACTTCGCTAGTTTGGGAAGAACAGCGGTCACACTTGAATAAAACCCAACAGAATTGCAGCTCTTGGCTATTTGTAAATATGTGCTACTTCTCTGTGTCCGTTTCCACTCCATTACCCGTCGTCTATTCTTTCTCTTCCTCTCCTCACGCTTTCAATCTCTCACCGGACACACTGATGGTTGGGAACAAGTTTAATAGAGTCTCCTTCTCAGCTCATTAAACAGGCTGATCAACCTTCACTGCCTTATTTATGGCCGCACCTCTGATCTGCGTGCGATTATTCAAACTGAAAAAGTGCAGGGATTTGGAGGCGATTGCGCTTTTTGTCAGAAAGTAAAAGAATCGAGTTCTTCATTTGCATTAAGCCTACGAGCGGTGTGTGAAATGATCACGCAGCTTTCAACATCTGTGAGTAATGCAGCAAAAGTGGCTCTCCAGCCGAGAGCATTTTTCATTGCGCTATCCAGATGTCTAGCTAGAGAAACAGCTATAGCGAAGCTTTTGTCTGGTCAGCCTGTTCTGTAGATAGCGTAGTGGATGTAACCACGATAGATGAGAGAGGGAGGAATAAAGAAATAATAAAAACAAAGAGAAAGACCTGGTATTACCATTTGTTTTTAGATGTTCCATTCAGAAAAGGACATGAATGAAAACAGGTGCATGATTTGTAATCCAATCACTCAAACCACATTCTGAATCACAATCAGAAACAAATGTGAACACAAAGCGTTTACTGTATAGTCGCAAGCTCCATTGTGTCCTGAAGGACCGCCCACTCACCTATCAATCATCCCACGTGCACTGCTGCACTTTAAAACCGGATGTAAACAGTGATCTGTCTCAGCTGTGGTCTGATCAACATAGACGGATGTTGTCACCAGGTGTGGACGGGGGGCAAAGAAACAGAAAAAGCCACAATATTGTTTGCTCCTTTAAGAACTTGTGGCTCAAAATGATCATGCCAAGTCCTTAGCACAGCAGCAAACATCACTCAAACTAACAACTTTATCCAGCAGCTCTTATCGGCTTCCTGTGAAAACATCCTTTTGGATACGACACTCATGTCATTGTTTGTAGGCCTCTCTCTCTTTCTGAAAATCCCCTTGTTTTTCACTGATGCGCTTCCTCTGTTTTTGCCGTAAGCGCATCTGGTTGATAATAAAAGACCACTTCCAGGTTTGTCAGTTGACCTTCAGTGATGAGATCATGGAGAGGTCAGATGGTAAAGCCTCCTGGGAAAACAATGAGACTGAATTGCCGGACATCAGTGGGTCAGCTGAAGAAATCTGCTATGATTTTGCCATCTAAACCAGATTTCAGGGAATGTAAAAGACAACTTTTGTCCGAGCACAAAATCGGTTTAGTGTAACATATAAAAGTAATGATAATAATAATGGGAATAATTTGTACAGTCTGACAAGCAACAATCCAAAAAACATATTTGAACAAAGTGCAGATGGCTTAACTCAGCCTGAACTCCTTTTAAACTTGATTTATAGTCTAAGCAACACGTTATAAGCTACGCACAGAATAAAAATTATCTAAAGGCATTTCACAGTGTGAACATTTAACCCCGTATTATAACTTTGATAAACACCCCGGCAACAGGTCATGCATACGCATAAAATGCAACCCTGCTCCAACGTACACACCACAAATCAAAACACGTCATCCCAACATAACAGCATCTATTAGTTGAATTTATAACCTTTCCACCCAGTGTCCACAATCTGCATATTTTCAACAAACTAAAGTCCTGCATTGTGAAGCACAATATATTTGAAGAGCCCCAATTACACTTTTCAATAAATATAGAGTATTTTTTATTTGAAAGACAATGTCAGGAGAGGACTGGAAAGTATGTACAGGATCGGTAAAGGACCTCGAGCCGGGATTCGAACTCGGGTCACCAAAAGTGCATCTGACTCTGCACCATATGTCCGAGCACTGCTCACTACCCCATCGGCACAGACTTTTTGTGATTCACTGTTTACTACATACAACCCCAAATCAGAAAAAGTTGGGACACTGTAGAAATTGTGAGTAAAAAAGGAATGGAATAATTTACAAATCTCATAAACGTATATTTTATTCGCAATAGAATATAGATAACATATCAAATGTAGAAAGGGAAAAAATTTGAAATGTCATGCCAAATATTGGCTCATTTTGGATTACATGAGAGCTACACATTCCAAAAAAAGTTGGACAGGTAGCAATAAGAGGCCGGAAAAGTTAAATGTAGATATAAGGAACAGCTGGAGGAGGACCAATGTTTAGGAATAAGAATGTTGTCCCATTCTTCTCTAAAACAGGCTTCTTGTTGCTCAAATGTCTTAGGTCTTCTTTGTCGCATCTTCCTCTTTATGATGCGCCGAATGTTTTCTGTGGGTGACAGATCTGGACTGCAATCTGGCCATTTCAGAACTCAGATCCTTCTTCTACACAGCCATGATGTTGTAATTGATGCAGTATGTGGTCTGGTATTGTCATGTTGGAAAATGCAAGGTCTTCCCTGAAAGAGACGACATCTGAATGGGAGCATATGTTGTTCTAAAACTTGGATAAACCTTTCAGCATTGATGGTGCCTTTCCAGATGTTTAACATGCCCATGCCACACGCACTCATGCCACCCCAAACCATCAGAGATGCAGGTTTCTGTAATGAGCGTTAATAACAACTTGGGATGTCCTTGTCCTCTTTAGTCCAGATGAAATGGCGTCCCAGTTTTCCAAAAAGAACTTCAAATTTTGATTCGTCTGACCACACAACAGTTTTCCACTTTGCCAAACTCCATTTTAAATGAGCCTTGGCCCAGAGAAAACTCCTGCGCTTCTGGGTCATGTTTAGATATGGCTTCTTGTTTGACCTATAGAGTTTTAGCCGGCAACGGCGAATGGCACGGTGGATTGTGTTCACCGACAATGTTTTTTGGAAGTATTCCTGAGCCCATGTTATGATTTCCATTACAGTAGCATTCCTGTATGTGATGCAGTGCCGTCTAGGGGCCCAAAGATCACGGGCATATGGTTTTCCGGCCTTGACCCTTACGCACAGAGATTGTTCCAGATTCTCTGAATCTTTGGATGATAATATGCACTGTAGATGATGATAACTTCAAACTCTTTGCAATTTTCCTCTGAGAAACTCAGAAAACTATTTTTCGTCGCAGCATTTGGGGAATTGGTGATTCTCTGCCCATCTTGACTTCTGAGAGACACTGCCACTCTGACAGGCTTTTTTATACCCAATCATGTTGCCAATTGACCTAATAAGTTGCAAATTAGTCCTAAAGCTGTTCCTTATATGTACATTTACATTTTCTGGCCTCTTATTGTTACCTGTCCCAACTTTTTTTGGAATGTGTAGCTCTCATGAAATCCAAAATGAGCCAATATTTGGCATGACATTTCAAAATGTCTCACTTTCAACATTTGATATGTTATTTATATTCTATTGTAAATAAAATATAAGTTTATGAGATTTGTAAATTATTCCGTTCCTTTTTTTACTCACAATTTCTACAGTGTCCCAACTTTTTCTGATTTGGGGTTGTAAAGTTTACTATATAAAGTTCACATATGCTCTTGTGATGGGTCCAGATATGGACAACATATTGCAAATTGAAAATGTCTGCATAATTTAAAAATAGGAGAAAAACAATAATGCATGAAACTGCAGAAGTAGTTGTAGTGGACCGGCATTCGTCAAACTTTTATGACCCCCTCCCCCACCCGGTGACAGTTGCTGTCTGACAGGTCGTTTTTATGACCCTTTGACAGGGGGGCGGGACCATCAATCAAAATCTGTACAAGTTGTCAACTTTAGACAGAAAGTATTTAATGGTTTTATTGCCGGTCATTTAGAGTGATTGTTTTTCCTGAGTGTGTTTTATGTCAAGCGTATGGTGTCATGTTTAATGACGGCTCGTGTTTCGACATTTGCTGTTTATTGACATTTGATGTCAGATCTCAACCATCCTCCCTCCTTTCGCACAAGACATGCATTCTTTCACAGGGGTGCGTGTTGTAAAGCGATTAAAGATTTCTAAAACTCAATGTTGGTAAAACAATCCCCCATTACGGTGTCAAAAAAGTAAAATGTTTATTTTAGATTTAGACAAATCATGAACAATGCTACGATTAAAACATTTGTTTGTAACATCACAAGTTATTTAATGAAATATTCCGTATACGTGTATAGTTTAAGCAATGATCTGAGCCATAACCTTCGGAGCCGGCAATACTACAATCTTTAGACGAAAGTCTAAACTAAATACAATTTAAACGATTCATGAGTTCCGGGAATCTTTTCATAACCTGCACTATAGTTTCACGCGTATTAAAGATCCGGCGGTGTCTGACAAAGCGCCGGGGTGAGCGTTCATATCTGCCATTTTAAAATAATGTTAATAAATGTAATTCTGTCCACTATGGCAAAATAGGATTTTATTTTAGATTTACGGGAAACTTTAACCAAGTCTCTGATTAAGACGTGTGTATACACAGATGGTGACAGAGAAACTTATATATGACGTTAATAAACTTTTAAATGTTTTTAAGAAGTATTCACCCCATTTTGGGGTTTTATTTTTAATTAAAGGCTTCTTAAAACATGTGTGATTATGTGTATATTATACAAAGAGTCTTATATTGTCTGCTCTGACAAAAATAAAGTATTATTTAGATTTAGGTCAATTGACTGCGTGTATCTTATAAATACAACTTGATAATACGTTTGTTTTGTCAAGAGACTTTTTTAAAGTCACGCAAGAATAAAATCTTTTAGTTGTAATGGTAAACATTAAATATACTATTATCTATTTAACTATAAGCTATATTTTTCTGATCAACCTCAAAGTTTTTGATGTTGAACTTATGACCGTGTGTGATAGATATTTCACAGCAGGGTCGGTTTGTAATCTAGGTAGAGTCTTTTAAAACTGTAGTGGTAAAATGTAATATGGTAACTCTGTCAAAAAAAAAGTAAAAGGTTTATTTTAGATCATAATCTATTTTATGGCAAACATTACTGTATCTAAAAGTTTTTAACAACACAATTTATTTAATGAAATACGCAGTATGTGTATAGCAATGAATTGTACCAAAACCCCCGTAGGTCGACATTTCTTTAGACTAAATCCTATTTATTTTAAACTAAAAGTTTAATCTTTTCAGACATAGTATTCTGATCACAACATTAGATCGCGCTCCGGCGTTTACAAACATACGCGGATGAATGTTCATATCCACCGTTAAGAAACTTTTAAACGATTAAAAACACTTTCATATCATCTTCTGGGTTTTGTTTTAAATTAATGATATCTTAAACCCAACTGGGAATATGTGTTTATTACACAATAAAATGTAATTATGGCCGCTCCGGTATAATAGGGGTTTTATTTTAGATTTGGGACTTTCTTTAACCAAGTCTCTGATTAAAACATGTGAATGCGTGCACCAAAGTTGTCAGATAACGTAGACTGATGCGCACATATATCTGGTGTTAAGAGCCTTTTAAACGTTTTAAGACATTTCACACCCTATTTTGAGTTTAATTCATTAATGTCATCTAATATCGAAGTGTGTACATGTCTATTTACGATAAATGTAACACGGTACGTATTGTCAAAATAAAAGGTTTCTTGAACATGTTATTCCAGTGTGTGGTTCTTGTCTTGCGAGTGTTCGACATATTTAGTGATGTGGAAAAAGTTTGTTGTTTGGACGAACAGTTGCAGTCTCTCTCTCTCTCTCTCTCTCTCTCTCTCTCTCTCTCTCTCTCTCTCTCTCTCTCTCTCTCTCTCTCTCTCTCTCTCTCTCTCTCTATCACCAGTCCGCTATCAACCAGCAGACAACCCCCCCCAGATGTCTGGACAGAGGGAGTGTTGGTAAAATAAAAGAAACTCAGCCCCCATTGACAAAAAGTAATAGGTTTATTTTAGATTTCAGGCTTCATTACTCAGATACAGATTAAAGCATGTTATTTCTTATGCGTAATTTAAAGAAACTTAGAAGTTTTAAGACATTTCATCACACATCCTATGATGACATAAACCCTTGTGTTAGCCCTTAGAGGACAACAAAACGGGTGCAAATATTATTTATCAACGTTTGATGTTGTTATAAACCAGGTTGTCACATACGTGACAACAATCATTGCTTTAAAGACAAAACATTTAACAAATTTGACATTTTGTTAAACATGGTTGTGTGCGTCCACAAACACAACATCAGTTAGGACATGGTTCTACATAATATTAAAATCACGGGCTTACGTTAAATAGGTAAACCTTAATTTTTACTAAATAAAATAAAAATAAACTATTTTAACATATTATCTGATATTAGGTTAGGTTTAAGATGAATTAGTGTCTATAGCTTTACGAATTACATCGTAAAACCCCCAGCGGATATGGTGTGTGCGTGTGCGCGTGTGCAATGGCTGTTATCACGTGGTGCGGACCGAACGACCAACGCTGCGGGGGTTGTGAAGCGAAGATTGAGTTCAGATGAGAAGTTTTTCCTTCTGAACACAGAACCTTTACCAAAAACGTAACCCCGGATTAACACATCACAGAACAATTTGAACAACCGTGTCGGATTCGTACACACCAGAGGTCTGTTTTATGTTTTGCAGAAACTGTGGAAGCTTTTGATGCTGCCAAGGTGTCCGAATTCGCAAACAAACTATCAAACGCAACGCGGCGGAAACAGTGGACACGATCCTTTTGTTGCTGAGAAAGCGATTGAACTCAGAAACAAACAAGCAAGCAAAGTTGTCTACGAAACTACAGATTCTTGAAAAAGATGGCACAAAGATCATTCGAACGACTACGCAATGGCCAGATGGGGTATGTGTACGGGACCGACCTTTTTAAAGATATGCTTAAAAAGAACTACAAGCGCGAGATGTCCAATCTACTATGTACTGTGATATACAAAGAGGCCAATGTGTGCATGCCTCCAAACTATTGCGAATCTAACGCCGGTCGTGTAACCAGACTCAAGGAAAAAACAGATGGTGTGAAAATTATAGATGGCTCTTTCAATAACATGGTACAGACAGTTGTACAGGCCCAAGAGGAACCCCGTGTGATTATTAGAAAGGCCCTAGAGATATTTTATGAATGTGACGAGGCCGAGTTCTACATCATCAATATCATACTTATGTCGGCCTTTGTAATTGACGTATGCATTGATATCCTTGTAAAGAAACGAGAAATTAATGTGTGTGAAATCATAGAAAATGCCGTAGATTTCATGTTTGAAAAGGGTCTTGGATCATGCATGCACTTTCTATGGTATCTAGATAATATCATAACGTTTAATGATGACTAAAAAACCAAACCTGTGAGCCAATGGTATATTTTACGCAAGTTTTACAGTTGTTTTTTAGTTTTCCAAAAGTTTCATTCTGTTTTATTTTTTACTCAACATTATGATGGCAATCCATGTCCGTCAACAATTGTATACTTTAACAAAAACTACGTTCTAGTAGTTTCAATGTATGGTCACTGTTGTTTTTCATCATTGATTTTGTTTACTGCTTATGTTTTTGTTTTTTTTTTGTATGTTTTGCTGTACCGGTTTCATAAAAACAAAAAATATACAAGGATTTTTGGTCTTAATGTCTGTGTTGTTACCATTAGAACATTTAGACATCTTGTTCAGACAACGTGTGACATTGCTCATTCTTCATATGTTTTTGCAAATCCACACAGAGAAATGTGAAAGATTAATAGAAATTACATGTGGCTACATCACATGTTTTTTCAGAGGCGTAAAAATAAAAGTCAACAGTGTTAGTATGGGAATCTAAAACAGCACATGCACGATATGATCCTAATTTTGTTACCTGACGTCTGTCACATAGTCAAAGATCATCTACTTCATGTCTCTACGAATCCTGACAGAGTTTTAGTTTCATATACACAACACATCAAATGTAAACCACGGTAAACTAAATACATTTGACAGCCAAGATCTCTAATTTTCATCATCAAACATCACTCACTTTTAAGGTACCGAAAGGTTTTTGTTTAATTTAGTTTAACTCAACACTGAAATTTTAGTTTAAGCACACAGAAATGCACAGATTTTACGTTTTCAGTATTCATGTGTACATCAAATGGTGATTTCAGTCTCTACTAGATCGATGATCTAACAATATTAGCTACAAATGTTAGCTCTGATTTCACAAAACATCCATTTACATTCAAAACCTATGGATTCAACGCCTTAAAGTCATCATTTTATTTCGTTCACATCAACAGCACCAATATTTTTGAATGTGCAAACTGATTTAATTCGTTTTAAAACATGTTTGTGCGGTTTCGGTCTAGATTTATAGAAAACTTCAGAACATGACACCGTTTTAACATTTACAAAATGAAACATTATACTTTTAAGTGTCCCCCATGAGTATATGTTGCTGCGACAAATACTTTTGATTGTTTGGAAATTATATGATTGCAGAGAAACAACGCAAAAGTTTTGAACTTTAACATAATTTTATATGGGTCCTGATTTTTAAAAACAGTAAGATGTAATGTTTCTTACACACAGATCTAAACACATCACAAGTCTGAATGTTTAATAACATAAAAACCTGTATGTAAAGGTTTGTTGACGTATTTTAGACACAAGCTGTTTATTTTAATCTTTAAACAAATGTGTATGACAAAAGTTGTACTGCCTGAACTGCCACTAAGGGTCGATGCCGAAATGTTAAATCTAAGTATTTGCAAAACAACCTGCACCAACATATAGATGTTTTCAATCTAATGGTAACGGTTTTAAATGTGATCAAACTATTTCAAACAGCACCAAGTTGTAGATGGTTGCGACTTAATTTACAAGGTTTTAACACACATTACTGCTTTGTCACGGGGTGTTTCATCGCATTGCTGATACATGCAACAGACTCTCAAGTTTTATGTTAAAAGGATTACTAAATAAAAACCTAAGCATTTTGTATTATGTTGGCACTGATGATTTTACAAGTTTACAGTTTCAAACATTTTTGCTATATTCGCCGTGAAAGATTTAGTAAATAAATCTAAAACATACACAGGGTTGAGGCGGTCCCTTAATCTTCTAACACGATTTTCAAGAGATTACCAACATGTATGATGTACTAACTGTCAGGGGATCTGTGATATTATTTTCTGAAGTAAGTCTAATGGCTACTGCACAATAACTTATGCGATAAAGAGTTTGTTACATAACCTATAGAAACGAAACAAGATAAATTACAAAGTCACTGGCATGAGGTTTACACTTAAACAAATCACGCAGATGTTTAAAGTGGTACATATTTTTTATTTCTCATCAAGTAAAAGAAATACATCATATGTTATCATTGTAGTGTAGAAATATCACAACGTTTTTCACGATCGGTTCAATAATTTCACAAACAGCAATTTGATTATTATTTGATATTGTAAATACACACAAACCACACAGGTAATAGTCTCTAAATATTCTATAGAAAGCCATTAGCTTTTTGTCATCAAGTTTGTAACAGATGTATCACTACGACTATTTCATGATCTTGAAACCAAACAGTCTGTGGAATCGATACACGCAATGTATATCGATTCATCAGGCTTTGTCGGATCCTTCTTGGGGGCACCGGTCCATTGGAACATCATCAGACATTACTTGAGCCGTACAAAGGGTTGTGTTGTTGTTGTAGGTTGATGGTCCGCCATCAGATACTATGGTGGACTTATTGAGTGCACAGGTCCAGCTGTAGGTTCTCTCATAATTGCTCTGGGGTGGGGTAGCGCGAATGTGTTGGTGTAGCAGTAGGAGTCCATAGTTTCTTGAAACTTGTTAGGCGATTGTGTTTGAATGAATCATACTGGCGCCGATTTAATGACTGTAATGGATAGGCGGAGATAGGAGTCCTGGAGTTAGGGACATTCCTCTCTGGGCGTAACAACTTCACTTTAAACATCTGCGTGATTTGTTTAAGTGTAAACCTCATGCCAGTGACTTTGTAATTTATCTTGTTTCGTTTCTATAGGTTATGTAACAAACTCTTTATCGCATAAGTTATTGTGCAGTAGCCATTAGACTTACTTCAGAAAATAATATCACAGATCCCCTGACAGTTAGTACATCATACATGTTGGTAATCTCTTGAAAATCGTGTTAGAAGATTAAGGGACCGCATCAACCCTGTGTATGTTTTAGATTTATTTACTAAATCTTTCACGGCGAATATAGCAAAAATGTTTGAAACTGTAAACTTGTAAAATCATCAGTGCCAACATAATACAAAATGCTTAGGTTTTTATTTAGTAATCCTTTTAACATAAAACTTGAGAGTCTGTTGCATGTATCAGCAATGCGATGAAACACCCCGTGACAAAGCAGTAATGTGTGTTAAAACCTTGTAAATTAAGTCGCAACCATCTACAACTTGGTGCTGTTTGAAATAGTTTGATCACATTTAAAACCGTTACCATTAGATTGAAAACATCTATATGTTGGTGCAGGTTGTTTTGCAAATACTTAGATTTAACATTTCGGCATCGACCCTTAGTGGCAGTTCAGGCAGTACAACTTTTGTCATACACATTTGTTTAAAGATTAAAATAAACAGCTTGTGTCTAAAATACGTCAACAAACCTTTACATACAGGTTTTTATGTTATTAAACATTCAGACTTGTGATGTGTTTAGATCTGTGTGTAAGAAACATTACATCTTACTGTTTTTAAAAATCAGGACCCATATAAAATTATGTTAAAGTTCAAAACTTTTGCGTTGTTTCTCTGCAATCATATAATTTCCAAACAATCAAAAGTATTTGTCGCAGCAACATATACTCATGGGGGACACTTAAAAGTATAATGTTTCATTTTGTAAATGTTAAAACGGTGTCATGTTCTGAAGTTTTCTATAAATCTAGACCGAAACCGCACAAACATGTTTAAAACGAATTAAATCAGTTTGCACATTCAAAAATATTGGTGCTGTTGATGTGAACGAAATAAAATGATGACTTTAAGGCGTTGAATCCATAGGTTTTGAATGTAAATGGATGTTTTGTGAAATCAGAGCTAACATTTGTAGCTAATATTGTTAGATCATCGATCTAGTAGAGACTGAAATCACCATTTGATGTACACATGAATACTGAAAACGTAAAATCTGTGCATTTCTGTGTGCTTAAACTAAAATTTCAGTGTTGAGTTAAACTAAATTAAACAAAAACCTTTCGGTACCTTAAAAGTGAGTGATGTTTGATGATGAAAATTAGAGATCTTGGCTGTCAAATGTATTTAGTTTACCGTGGTTTACATTTGATGTGTTGTGTATATGAAACTAAAACTCTGTCAGGATTCGTAGAGACATGAAGTAGATGATCTTTGACTATGTGACAGACGTCAGGTAACAAAATTAGGATCATATCGTGCATGTGCTGTTTTAGATTCCCATACTAACACTGTTGACTTTTATTTTTACGCCTCTGAAAAAACATGTGATGTAGCCACATGTAATTTCTATTAATCTTTCACATTTCTCTGTGTGGATTTGCAAAAACATATGAAGAATGAGCAATGTCACACGTTGTCTGAACAAGATGTCTAAATGTTCTAATGGTAACAACACAGACATTAAGACCAAAAATCCTTGTATATTTTTTGTTTTTATGAAACCGGTACAGCAAAACATACAAAAAAAAAACAAAAACATAAGCAGTAAACAAAATCAATGATGAAAAACAACAGTGACCATACATTGAAACTACTAGAACGTAGTTTTTGTTAAAGTATACAATTGTTGACGGACATGGATTGCCATCATAATGTTGAGTAAAAAATAAAACAGAATGAAACTTTTGGAAAACTAAAAAACAACTGTAAAACTTGCGTAAAATATACCATTGGCTCACAGGTTTGGTTTTTTAGTCATCATTAAACGTTATGATATTATCTAGATACCATAGAAAGTGCATGCATGATCCAAGACCCTTTTCAAACATGAAATCTACGGCATTTTCTATGATTTCACACACATTAATTTCTCGTTTCTTTACAAGGATATCAATGCATACGTCAATTACAAAGGCCGACATAAGTATGATATTGATGATGTAGAACTCGGCCTCGTCACATTCATAAAATATCTCTAGGGCCTTTCTAATAATCACACGGGGTTCCTCTTGGGCCTGTACAACTGTCTGTACCATGTTATTGAAAGAGCCATCTATAATTTTCACACCATCTGTTTTTTCCTTGAGTCTGGTTACACGACCGGCGTTAGATTCGCAATAGTTTGGAGGCATGCACACATTGGCCTCTTTGTATATCACAGTACATAGTAGATTGGACATCTCGCGCTTGTAGTTCTTTTTAAGCATATCTTTAAAAAGGTCGGTCCCGTACACATACCCCATCTGGCCATTGCGTAGTCGTTCGAATGATCTTTGTGCCATCTTTTTCAAGAATCTGTAGTTTCGTAGACAACTTTGCTTGCTTGTTTGTTTCTGAGTTCAATCGCTTTCTCAGCAACAAAAGGATCGTGTCCACTGTTTCCGCCGCGTTGCGTTTGATAGTTTGTTTGCGAATTCGGACACCTTGGCAGCATCAAAAGCTTCCACAGTTTCTGCAAAACATAAAACAGACCTCTGGTGTGTACGAATCCGACACGGTTGTTCAAATTGTTCTGTGATGTGTTAATCCGGGGTTACGTTTTTGGTAAAGGTTCTGTGTTCAGAAGGAAAAACTTCTCATCTGAACTCAATCTTCGCTTCACAACCCCCGCAGCGTTGGTCGTTCGGTCCGCACCACGTGATAACAGCCATTGCACACGCGCACACGCACACACCATATCCGCTGGGGGTTTTACGATGTAATTCGTAAAGCTATAGACACTAATTCATCTTAAACCTAACCTAATATCAGATAATATGTTAAAATAGTTTATTTTTATTTTATTTAGTAAAAATTAAGGTTTACCTATTTAACGTAAGCCCGTGATTTTAATATTATGTAGAACCATGTCCTAACTGATGTTGTGTTTGTGGACGCACACAACCATGTTTAACAAAATGTCAAATTTGTTAAATGTTTTGTCTTTAAAGCAATGATTGTTGTCACGTATGTGACAACCTGGTTTATAACAACATCAAACGTTGATAAATAATATTTGCACCCGTTTTGTTGTCCTCTAAGGGCTAACACAAGGGTTTATGTCATCATAGGATGTGTGATGAAATGTCTTAAAACTTCTAAGTTTCTTTAAATTACGCATAAGAAATAACATGCTTTAATCTGTATCTGAGTAATGAAGCCTGAAATCTAAAATAAACCTATTACTTTTTGTCAATGGGGGCTGAGTTTCTTTTATTTTACCAACACTCCCTCTGTCCAGACATCTGGGGGGGGTTGTCTGCTGGTTGATAGCGGACTGGTGATAGAGAGAGAGAGAGAGAGAGAGAGAGAGAGAGAGAGAGAGAGAGAGAGAGAGAGAGAGAGAGAGAGAGAGAGAGAGAGAGAGAGAGAGAGAGAGAGACTGCAACTGTTCGTCCAAACAACAAACTTTTTCCACATCACTAAATATGTCGAACACTCGCAAGACAAGAACCACACACTGGAATAACATGTTCAAGAAACCTTTTATTTTGACAATACGTACCGTGTTACATTTATCGTAAATAGACATGTACACACTTCGATATTAGATGACATTAATGAATTAAACTCAAAATAGGGTGTGAAATGTCTTAAAACGTTTAAAAGGCTCTTAACACCAGATATATGTGCGCATCAGTCTACGTTATCTGACAACTTTGGTGCACGCATTCACATGTTTTAATCAGAGACTTGGTTAAAGAAAGTCCCAAATCTAAAATAAAACCCCTATTATACCGGAGCGGCCATAATTACATTTTATTGTGTAATAAACACATATTCCCAGTTGGGTTTAAGATATCATTAATTTAAAACAAAACCCAGAAGATGATATGAAAGTGTTTTTAATCGTTTAAAAGTTTCTTAACGGTGGATATGAACATTCATCCGCGTATGTTTGTAAACGCCGGAGCGCGATCTAATGTTGTGATCAGAATACTATGTCTGAAAAGATTAAACTTTTAGTTTAAAATAAATAGGATTTAGTCTAAAGAAATGTCGACCTACGGGGGTTTTGGTACAATTCATTGCTATACACATACTGCGTATTTCATTAAATAAATTGTGTTGTTAAAAACTTTTAGATACAGTAATGTTTGCCATAAAATAGATTATGATCTAAAATAAACCTTTTACTTTTTTTTTGACAGAGTTACCATATTACATTTTACCACTACAGTTTTAAAAGACTCTACCTAGATTACAAACCGACCCTGCTGTGAAATATCTATCACACACGGTCATAAGTTCAACATCAAAAACTTTGAGGTTGATCAGAAAAATATAGCTTATAGTTAAATAGATAATAGTATATTTAATGTTTACCATTACAACTAAAAGATTTTATTCTTGCGTGACTTTAAAAAAGTCTCTTGACAAAACAAACGTATTATCAAGTTGTATTTATAAGATACACGCAGTCAATTGACCTAAATCTAAATAATACTTTATTTTTGTCAGAGCAGACAATATAAGACTCTTTGTATAATATACACATAATCACACATGTTTTAAGAAGCCTT
The DNA here is from genome assembly GCF_030506205.2 of Paramisgurnus dabryanus. Lineage (NCBI taxonomy): Eukaryota > Metazoa > Chordata > Actinopteri > Cypriniformes > Cobitidae > Paramisgurnus > Paramisgurnus dabryanus. The sequence continues at coordinate 28,858,410 of NC_133353.1, forward strand.
TAATTAAAAATAAAACCCCAAAATGGGGTGAATACTTCTTAAAAACATTTAAAAGTTTATTAACGTCATATATAAGTTTCTCTGTCACCATCTGTGTATACACACGTCTTAATCAGAGACTTGGTTAAAGTTTCCCGTAAATCTAAAATAAAATCCTATTTTGCCATAGTGGACAGAATTACATTTATTAACATTATTTTAAAATGGCAGATATGAACGCTCACCCGGCGCTTTGTCAGACACCGCCGGATCTTTAATACGCGTGAAACTATAGTGCAGGTTATGAAAAGATTCCCGGAACTCATGAATCGTTTAAATTGTATTTAGTTTAGACTTTCGTCTAAAGATTCTAGTATTGCCGGCTCCGAAGGTTATGGCTCAGATCATTGCTTAAACTATACACGTATACGGAATATTTCATTAAATAACTTGTGATGTTACAAACAAATGTTTTAATCGTAGCATTGTTCATGATTTGTCTAAATCTAAAATAAACATTTTACTTTTTTGACACCGTAATGGGGGATTGTTTTACCAACATTGAGTTTTAGAAATCTTTAATCGCTTTACAACACGCACCCCTGTGAAAGAATGCATGTCTTGTGCGAAAGGAGGGAGGATGGTTGAGATCTGACATCAAATGTCAATAAACAGCAAATGTCGAAACACGAGCCGTCATTAAACATGACACCATACGCTTGACATAAAACACACTCAGGAAAAACAATCACTCTAAATGACCGGCAATAAAACCATTAAATACTTTCTGTCTAAAGTTGACAACTTGTACAGATTTTGATTGATGGTCCCGCCCCCCTGTCAAAGGGTCATAAAAACGACCTGTCAGACAGCAACTGTCACCGGGTGGGGGAGGGGGTCATAAAAGTTTGACGAATGCCGGTCCACTACAACTACTTGCAGATCCTCACAAACCATGAGTCACTACACTGAGACTTTACAAACAAAAAAATAAACACGCACATAATGCATACTGCCACTCGACTATTAAAAATACATCTGATGGGAAGATTTCGCAAACCTGCATCTCTCCACTCAAAGTTTAAATGGCTTCTGTGAACAGGCTGACTTAGATAAATAAAGCCAGGGACTATTTTGAGCATTAAGCTTCATAAAGGCCATATGAAAAAAGAAAAATGCAGAAAAGCATAACTTAACATATACTTGCCTATTTTGCCATATGCTTTCTACTCTTTGTCACCTCAGCAGCCTGCTGACAACAAAACAATCCATACAATATTTCACACCAGCGGTACTGGCTTTATTGAAGAATGGCGAGAACCAAATTGCATTAGCATAACTCCTGTTTTTCTTTTTTCATTATCTCGTTTCTTGCCACCCACTGTGGATAATGTGCTAACACACAACACACAGGCATGTGATTGGCTAAGGACAAAAAAGCAGGAAAATATATTGAGACCCCCCCACACACACACACACGCCAATCAAACTGGTGGCGGATCTATACGGATAGTAAAGTAGGACCCATAACAACTTATTTGAACAAAAAAACACATTTTAATTCATTTTACAGCTAGATGTGCAACATGCTACTTTTTTGTACAGTATGACACATAACAACTTATTTGGTGGATGTGTAACAGTGGGAATCAAAAGCAAGTGTCTTGTCCACTGCTCCATCACCACCTCTCTCTATATCAACAACCATGATAAAAAATATGTTTTAACTTATTTTTGTTTTGCATTTGCACTTTAACAGCTAAATGTGCAACATGCAAATGTTCATGTCAAAAGAGGGCCTATTTTGCCGACATCCAAATAAAATGTAGGCAATGGCTTATAAAGAACTAAAGGCATGGCTACTTTTAATTTTATACTTTAAATAAATTTCCAAGCCTGTACTTTGATACTTTTACTTGAGTAAAGAAGTTAAATCAGTACTTCTATTTTTACCAGAGTATTATTTTAATACAAATATCTGTAAAATGTGCTACACAGGACCATTAGTTATAATAAAGTGTCTTAAAGGTCTCTTTTTCTAATTTTAGACCCCTGTAGATGAGTAACTTTGTTAGCTGTTAAACATGAACAATAGAAGGTTGACACTAATAAATAGAAGTAATTGTACAAAAAAGTGCAGGTGCTATTTATTTTAATCAAACTGGTCAACCTTAAAACTTTAAACACACGAAACCTTTGAAACAAACGATGATACAGAGGCCGTTTCTCAATCCTAAGTCTGCAGCCTTCCGGAGGTCGCATTTCTAAGCTGCATACGTCATCAAGACTCATTAAGAGTCACAATATTAACAATAATGAAGTTTACTATTATTCTTAGTTAATCGTAAATTGTTGTAATATGTTTATCAGGGCTTGACATTAACTTTTTGAGGAACTTGTCCTTTGGACAAGTAAATTTGTGTTTCACTTGTCCATGCACAAAAGTCACTTGTCCGGGTAAAGATTTATAATATAATGTATTTTTTGTGTTTTGCTAATCAGTGGCAGACCAAGGGATTTTTCATAGGGGTGGCCAGGCAGGGGCCAGCAGTTACTCTGGGGTGGCATATAAAATCTCTATCATCCAACCTTAAAATACTTTTAAGTATTATAGTGTGTTAATCAGAATAATGTATAACATACAATTGCTAATAATTTAATTTTTATTAAAATGAATTGAGATTAACATACAATTTATAGTCATAATTCAACCTCCATGTTTTTTAAACTATTTAATCAAATAAAACTTTTGAAATTTACTTTAAAACCAGAATTTATATCTCCCATTGCTGAAAAAACTAGAGACCAGAAAATCATGTGAATTTTGAAGGCTACTTTAATGTATTTTACTAAGATTCATTTGGCAGCTTCTTGCTACTCTTTCTGAAGAAGGATGCTATATCTGCTGCCTTTCTCTTCATTTTTCCTTCATTTCAATGATTGTCTGACATTAAAACACTAAAGCAAAACATTAAAACATTACCATGTTTTTAAAAACTTATTAGGGTAAATGTATCTAGATTATCTGTTATATAAAATCAATCTTAATCCTAGCATTTACGCTGTAATGTTTGTGTGGGATTTTTTAATGTACAGTGACGAACTCTGTCAGATTCAAATCGGCTGTCACGCGGCGCAAATACACGTAGGCGCGCTGAAAGAGAGATTCTCATTATAAAACAGATTCTTAAACAAGATTTTAAGCCATTTATGTGTTTTTACCGAACTTTAGAAGAGAAATTTATATTCACGCCGGAGCCTGAAGAAACATCACTCTAGACTCCACTCCGTCCCGCGATTCCCGCCCCTCCGTGTTCGTCGATCAGGTTTCATGAACGAATGTAATGCTCAGTTAGGTTAAACCAGGCTCGATGAGGTAACTTATTTCCTTGCCTTTTTTCGGAACCAATATTGTTGCATCGTCCCTCTCTCAGTCGCCACCAGGATTTTCTGCAATGGCGCTCGTTTTTCCTCTCATTTCTGTGAAAATTGCTGCCCCAAATCCACCAAGTAACCCGATGTGTATATGTTTGCCGCTTTGTTTCGCGTCACGCGAGTGACAGCCAAACGTCGCAAATGAGGAGAAGAGAGGAGAGAAACGATCGGGTCTGATTGGTGAATACAATCATACTTCGCCATCCGCCATTTGCGAACGGTCAGAAACACGTCCTTGTTGATACTTGGAAAGGAAGGAAAATGCATCTCTTTGTCATCTGCCACCGGTGTGGCCCTGTTGCGCGGGGACGGCGATTGTGGTTCCGTCCCGGGTTACCATGGCGACGGCTGTGAGATACCCCCCTCCCCCCTTATTTTTTTTTTTTTTACATATCTGCATGATTCACGTAGGTCACATTTTCAGGTCGGAAAATCCGGAATTACGGATTAATCCGGAAAAATCAAATCCCTGAACACAAGACCTCATTCATCTCATTATGATTTCACACCCCTGACAACCTCCCCATTTCATAGAGGTCAAAAACAACAATAGTGTATCTCAGGTCATTCTTGTTTAACGCTTGTCTTAACACTTTTGGTAAGTAATTGGGGTGTGGCAAGGTAACTGGGGCCAAAAATAGCAGTATAGGATAACAGTAGGTACGTTTGTTACGTTTGTAATCAGAACACCTTCATGTAAACAACTAAATCAATATGATTGAGGTTGATTGGATGCAGATTTCAATCGTATTGAAAGGCGTGGTGTGGTCCAATCTGTGATCCGATCAGCAGGTGAAAAGTATGCATGTAATTGCAAAGTATCTTCTCAATCGGATGCAAAGGGTATGGTATTAACTCTTTCCCCGCCATTGACGAGTTATCTTGTCAATCTGCAATACCGCTATTATCCACCAGGTGGCGCTCTTCCGCAACTTATAAAACCCGGAAGTATTACCCTAGGGCAAACAGCTGTATGTCTGTGTAAGTTTTAAGGATTGCTCTGCATCTGATCTCTATCAAAAGTCCTTCACAAAAATGGAATTATCTCAGCTTTTTGCTCAAAATACACATATTTAAGAGGTGATAAAAACAGAATACATGAAGGTACGATGAAACAGATTTTTTGTTTAAAAGCAGAGGGTCTGTTCTTTTATTTCATATATTGTATGTTGTTTATATATTTGAAAAGGAGCATTTTCTGGAAGGCATTAAACTGTTGTGAAAATCATGAAAAATGCGAGTTAATGTATTCTATGCTTTTAACAGTCTAAGCGGCCGATCACACAGAACACGTTTTTAACGGTTTTAATAGTTAAAAAAACATGAGGCGTTGACCCTTCGCTAAGCCACGCCCAAAAACCGCCACAGGCCATTCGTAGTTTAGCAATCATAACTAGGCGCGAGAGGTCTGTCAAGCTTTCGAGCGAAGGAAACATGCCGTAGCGTTGTGCGTATGGATTGTGTAAATCTGATACAACGTATCCTAAAAGTTTGGAGGAGGTGGTGTAATTTTTTTCCCTTCCCGAAGCCTAAAACCCAAGGGGAGAAATGCCGGACGTGGATCAAGCAGTGTGGAAAACCTCATTAACAAATTAATGTTGACAGTATTGAAAAAAGACTTGACAGGCGCAAAGCTTGACATAGCAACAGTAACTAAGGAGGTCAGGGCTTAGCGAAGGGTCAATTGAATCATTTTGCACGTGTGGTTCTGTTATAGGTTGTCTTTAACAGCTCTTATATGGACTTAACACATCTCTTAACATCTAATTATTGCTTTTAATTTTTCTCTCTCTTTCTCTCTCTCTCGTTCTTCCATATTCACGCCCTCTACAACCTCGGATTACATACTACACACCATGTTATTAATTTTAGCTTGAAGACAGAGGAAATAATTGAAGCCTCTGAGAGAAGTAATTTGTAACAGATGAAAAGTTCACAAGTGAGTCCATAATTGAAACTCTGAACAGGTCGGCACACTACACACTGCATGCTCATTTTACCCTTTTTATTGTTGGCTGCATTTCAATCTGAAGTCTTTTTTGTTGTTCATACGTTCTGTAGAGTAACAAACAAATGAAGGTGTAAGGCAGTGGTTCTCTAATTGGGGGCGTGAGACAGAGTTCGACCGATTTATCGGCCGGCCGATTAATTGGCCAATGTTTGGCATATTTTTGCTGCAAAATTAGGCCGATTAATAGGCAGGCGCATCTGCGGGCACCTAAGCGTTGTTGTAGAACTCGTGACGCTGCCTCTTGCTGCAAGCAGATCGCTCCCATGTGTGTGCAGCCGTGCCTTGTTCACAAACAGCTTTAGTAAACGATGGTGGGATCGCGCGAATTAAGCAGCCAGTACAACAGCGTGACTGGGTTATGTCTCGCGGTGCACTGTCCGTGCAAAGATTAGGCTCATTTCATGTGATTAATGAGTCATGATAATCTTTGTTTGCGTGACAGAGAGAGCAGAGCCGCACGCGCTTTCTGTCTTTAAACTGTCTCCCTGCTTTTATTACTCAAAACAAAACTGACTCGATGGCGAAAGGTCAGAAGACCAAATCATATCCACCGAGGAAATGTTTTTCGTGTATTTACAGTAACACGTTGTTTACAGTTTTGCGCTGCTCAGCCTGGATTATAACACAACGCGTCCGATTCGCGAACTGACTCCTTTGAACGGATTCGTTTGAATGAACGGTTGAAACAACAGATCTGTCCCAACACTAAAGTCACAAGACGTCACTGTCAGCACAATCAGTCACTTATAGCGCCTCAGAAATGAGAATGTAAATGTGTTTAGAAAGATTTGCCCTAAATAACAGTCTCAACTAAAAAACATAGACATTTACTATGTTAACTTTAAGATGTATTAATAATTTATCAGGTCTACCAAATGGAATTTTATCCTACAAAGCAATAAAAGCCATGGTAAAAAACTGATCAAAGATGATGACAGCAGAGTGTCAGGTAAAATCTGTGTCTGATAAATGCATGGTGCAGAGGAGGTTGTAAAACTCTTCAGAAAGACCAGTCATAATTTTTTTCAATACTTTGACTTAAATAGTGACATTTTACATTTAAAATATCTGCTAATGATGAGAACATTTTGATTATTATGTACATATAGAAAATCGGCCAAACATATCTGCCATCGGCTGCCCTGATTTCTAAATATCGGCATTGGCCAGAGAAAAAGCCATATCGGTCGACCTCTACATTGTATCATTTAATGTTTTTTATCTAAATTCTAAGTTTAGGATTGTTTTAAGTTATACATTTTATGCTTAAAAATTTGGGAACCACTTGTGAGGCAACCTTCCTCCACAAGGATACATACGGCATTTAGTGGAAAATTAAATAAACTGGTTTGACCTCCTGAGGATAAGAGTCAGCTTTGCCCAAAGGTTAGCATAATATACTCTTTACTGTACCGTGCCCTATCTATTTCTCAATGGCCTTGCTTTTTAAAGTGAAAATGTCATTAAAGGTGTGTTTGATCATTGTGTCACTGATCATTATTCTTGCCGCTAACAACAGAATCACAGGTAGACTCTAATGGCCCTTTAGTAATTGTGGGTTTCTCTCACTTAGGACTTAGTTCATTAGATTTGGAATCTGACATCTCGGTAAAGTCAATGATGCCATTCTCACACAAAAATAAACCTTCTTTCCAGAACATGAGTCCGAGTTTCTATGGCAATATTTGTAGCTGTCACAAGAATGACGTTTTGTGAGCTTTGACTAGCTTCTTCCTGTTTGTCGGAATAATAGGAAGCTTTTGAATGGCACACGCTCTGTCTCTTCCTCTCTAACAGCTGTTTGTGTTGACCAGAAATAACACTCAATGAATCTTCCTACATCACTGGACTTTGACTGATTTAAAGGATGTAGCCACTTGTCATCATCAAGAAAAAAAGCTGAATAATTTGGTATTACATTTATATTTACGCATTTGGCATTTTATCCAAAGTGACTTACACTGCTTTCAAGCAATACACGCGTGTTCCCTAGAAGCCGAACCCTTGACCTTTGCATTATTAACGTAATGCTCCACAGAAACATTAGGATTAGCTATGAATTAAAACTATTTCAGTGTAGGAATCAATTTTAAGGCTCATTTGAATTCCTAAATTACAGAGCTACCCAATGCTGTGAATTAGTTTTTTCAGTTTCAGTTATAATGCTGTTTTCTAATTACAAGCAATTTTCACAAGTGGTATAAAGCTACATTGTTGCTTTTTTCATGTTACATTATCTTGCATGCAACCTCAATAAGAAAGTCTCTCTCTCGCTCGTAGTCCTAGGAAGTCTGATTCGTTTAAGAAAAACAATTCATTGCTTCATTTGAGTCATCACTCGGTACTTTTCGCAGTCTGCGCAGCATTGTACAACTTCTTTTGTTTTCGTACAATTAAGTTAAATCATGGTTTTAGTTGGCTGTAAATGAGATGTCACACACTGGAGTCTTGGATTTAAGATATTTCCCCCCTCAACCTAGATATATTGCCTGAATCTGCGCTCTTTTAATGTTACTGAACTATTTAAAGGTGGGGTGCATGATCTCTGAAAGCGAATGTTGACATCTGAAATCGCCTAGACAAACATGCCCCTAACCCAATAGAATCTGGACTTTCTTTTGAAAGACCCGCCCCACACGTATGCAACCAGGCAGCGATGTCGCTTAGTAGACACGCCCCTTACTGCTGATTGGCCACAAGTGTGTTTTGATACTCGGCCCGACTCCCTTTTCCGAAGTGTTTTTCGAAAATCATGCACCCCGCCTTTAAATGTTATTAAAGGACAAGTTGGGTATTTTACACTTAAAACCCTGTTTTCAGATTATTTATGGTGAAATAGAATATGCGGCACCATTAAACCCATTGTAAAGGTGGGAGGTGAAACACAAACCCCCCAAAATTCTCGGGGCAGCCGCATATGTCGAAATTTTTAGTCAAAACCGTTCTATTTCATTATAAACAATCTGAAAACAGGGCTTTAAGTGTAAAATACCGAACTTGTCCTTTAAGTTATTGGTAATATCAATGTTTTAATGTTACTTAAAGGAATACGCCAGCCAAATATCAAAATTTCCCCATGATTTACTCACCCTCAAGCAATCCGAGATACATATGTCCACCTTTTAAGATTTGTCCACATTTGGAGTTATTTTAGCAAATGTCCTTGCTCTTCCAAGCTTTATAATAGTAGAAAACAGGGATCCGGGAACAACGTCTGACTTTAAACCCCGAAAAGTGCATTCATCCTTCACAGAAGTAATCTACAGGTATCCAAGGGGTTAATAAAGGTCTTCTGTGGGTAAACAGTGATTTTTCTAGGAAAAATTATCATGATTTCAAACTTTGAAACTGTTATAACAAGTTTTCGGCAATGGCGCCATCTTGGACTGACGTGAGAGTTTTTGCATAGTGAGCGTTGGTTGCCATGAGTACTTTGCGCAGTGACTCTCGTGAATCGCGTCCAAGATTGTGCTGTTATCGGAAGCTAGTTATTATAGTTTATAAAGTTTAAAATATGGAAATTTTTCTAACAATATCGCATCCAATAACCTCAGAAGACCTTTATTAACCCCTTGGAGACGTGTGGATTACTTCTGTGAATAATTTTTTGGGCTTCAAAGTCAGACGTTGTTCCCTGATCCACGCTTTGTCCTATTATAAGCTTGGAAAAGCAAAGACATTCGTCTAGCGTTCGTCTGAAAAATTATTGACATATGTATTTCGGATTGCTTGAGGGTAAGTACGTCATGGGGAAAGTTTTTATATTTGGCTGAAATATCACCTTAAAGCAACATCAAAGAGTTTTTGCTCTTTGCTCCCCCTACAGGTTAGAAGCGTAATTGTCCATTACCACTGTCGTAAATACTGCAGCATAGCTGGCTCTAATTGGATTGTAGGTCTGCCATAAAGCAGGTTTTTGTAGTTTTCACTCGAACTACAGGACCGCGACGCGACGGTTGGAAACTTCTTAAGTGTGGTTTTGGCCGATAGAGGGCTGCAAAGCGAATATGAAAGTGCCGTTCACCCTGTTTCGAGTGAATGAACCACTGAAACTTTTTTGGAAATGTTATTTTAAGGTAAAAAAAAAAAAAACTCTGGTGTTGCTTTAAATCAGACATTATTTCCGTTATTGAAGTGGGAAATATCCGAGTTGTCTGGAACGCACAATGCTATCTCATGACAATTCGTACGTAATTACGTAATAATTCGTACAACCACATTTGTACATTTTTTTTACTATTTCCTTTTCCCTGTGGCGTTAGGGGCAATGTTGGGGGGATTAAATTTTTTTTTTTTTAAGAAAATCATATGTTTTTGTACGTTTGACTTCAGTATCAGCAGATAAATACTGCTCTGGGTCATTAAATGTTTTATTAGGCTATAATCAAGCATGCCACACAAGCCCTGAAAAGTGAAGCCAAAACGTCTCGATCGCCCCTCAGTGACTGGTCCTAGTATAGGTCATAAACTCCGCCTCCCCCATGTTATTCAATATGAGATATTGAGACCAACTTAACAATTTAGTTACACTTCAATTACCTTTTTTCCAACGCTGGTTTCTGTCATTTACTGTACTGTAGTTTTTTAACGCTGATGTAAATTCAAGTGTTTGTTTTTAAAATAAGTTTGTTAGTAAATAGTTATTTATTTAATGCTATAAAAACGTTGGTGTCACGTCATGATTGACAGCTGTGATATGCGCATTCTTCGAGAGCGAGGGCGGGGCCTTGATTTCGCGGCTTTAAAGCAACACCAAAGAGTTTTTGCTCTTTGCTCCCCCTACAGGTTAGAAGCGTAATTGTCCATTACCCACTGTCATAAATACTGAGGCATAGCTGGCTCTGATTGGATTGTAGGTCTGCCGTAAAGCAAGTTTTTGTAGTATTCACTCGGACTACAGGACCGCTACCCGACGGTTGGAAACTTCTTTAGTGCGGTTTTGGCCGATAGAGGGCTGCAAAGCGAATGTGAAAGTGCTGTTCACCCTGTTTAGAGTGGATGAACGACTGAAACTGTTTTGGAAGCGTTATTTTAAGGTAAAAAAAACTCTTTGGTGTTGCTTTAATTCCTGCTCACTACGGCGCAGGACTGGTCCCAAAATTGTTACTGCGCAGACTCAAGACCCAAGATGTCAGCGCTGTATCGGGACACTGCCGGCTTCACTTTTCACCAATGGAAGAGAGCGAATGGCCGTTTTTTTTTACAATCTATGGCTAATATATGACCCTAAATAGCTTCTGAACTGCTTTTTGGTTCATTTTAAAACTTTTCAAAGGGTAGCTGACTATAGTTTAATGTTTTAGTATAAGAAGCTTGTACTTTGGCAAGGTACTGTTTCAAAGCAGATACACCAACACTGCTAAATTCAAATGGTTTTAAATCTTCATTCTACATAAATAATGTCAAAAAAACATGTTCCTTATAGGGATTAAGCACCGCAAAGCAGCTACTTTACTGGAAAACTGCTGATTATAAGCTACCTGTATGAAAGATCCTTCACATCTCTGAAGCCTCAGTCTCCACAACACATGGTCCAAAGCAATTTCATTTAGAAATCCTTTGAATGAGCTTCAGCTACACTTTGTGCCTTCTTTCCTGTTCATTATGAGTTTAAGAAAGTTGTCTGTGGTTTGCATTGTATTGCTGTTGTGTGCTGAGAGAATACAGAATGAATACTAAATCAATCAGTGCAAGGCCAGACAAATGCATCAGATAGAGAGAGAGAGATGGGAACTATCAAAGCTATTTATCACATTTTAGAAACACCTAAATTGAATAAGTACTCTCTATTTTACCAGGGCTGAAAAAGGGACATTTGTTTGAGATGTTAAGGTGATTCATCGGCAGAAAATCACCTTGCAGGTTTGTGAGCTTTCAAGAGCTGACATTTTAAAACAGGCTTGAACGAAACAGCCCGGAATTGTATTGGATTTCACCAACTTTCTCATAAAAGTAGTGTTTGTATTGTACTGTAGCTCCTTTACGGTTATGATTACCGTGTCGACAGGCTGACAAAACTATCGCCTTTCTGAAAAATGATCATCTGTCCTGGGTTGTGCTTTTATATATCTGGATGAGTTATGTTGTTTGTTGAGTATTTTTGCTGTGGGAAAGAATTGAACTCGGCTTAATGTGCAGAAAAGGTCAGCTTGCATCAGACGTCCTTGGACACCAGTCCCTAGAGTTTTTTGTTGACTCGTTGCTTCTTTATGTCTGGCTCGCAGTTTATCTTTTCTGTAAGTCTTAAGCAACATCAGTAGAGACTTTTCACACTGCGCAGAGACAAAGCTTCTTAAAGAAACAGTTGTGTAAAACGTGGTCTTTAAAATCATTTACTGACTTGCAATAGTCAAGTCACAAAAGAATATTAGTCTGCACTGGAAAACGTATGGTTACCATGAGACAGTATTTGAGCTAAAACAACCCATTCAGTTTCTATAATAAGACATCTGTCACAGTGAAAGAGACTATTTATTCAACAAGTATAAATGCAGGATAGGTATTGATTGGTCATTATCAAGGGCACATATTGTGCCCACCTTTACAAGATGTAATATAAGTCACAGGTGTGCCTAGAAGTGCCTGTGAAGTTTCAGCTTAAAATACCCCACAGATCATTTGTTATAACAGTCAAAAATGCCCCAATTTGAAGCAAAAAATTGCTGGTTTTATGTGTGTACCTTTAAATGCAAATGAGCTACAGCAGTGAGCGCTTTTGGTTAAAAATAGATCTGATTTCTGTGAATACAGTCTGGGACTTTAGTATCTTTAGCCGCATTAGTGCTACAACATGCTAACAAACACATTTGGGTAAAATTAACCATTCAGCCAGTAGCCGTGGGCGGGGCTTTGTTTGTGTGACATCACATTTAAGATTGAACATTTTTCTAATTGAATCCAGAAACATTACACAGTGCCCGAAAATAGTCCCCTGCTATTGAAAGTAACCAAGGGGACTATTTTCGGGCAGTGCGTAATATCACTACGCCTGCTGCAGCCCTGTTACAGCAGCAAAGTCCTCGATTATTACGCCACTTTGAGAGTATAGTTCCTAGCCCTATCTGCCTAAAAAATCGCAACTTTTAATTTTCTGTCAGTCTTAGTACACGATGTAACTACAGAAGAGTCAAGTTTTAAAAAGGAAAGATATCGAAACTCTCTGGTTATTTTTTGTGCGATGCTAATGGTCTCATCAGATTCAATTGATTGTGCTAAGCTATGCTAAAAGTGCTAGCGCCAGACCCGGAGATCGGCTGAATGGATCCAAATCGGTAAGATTCAAATGTTTAACTCTAGGAGAGCTGGAAAATTAACATATTTTCAAAAAAAGTGGAGTGTCTCTTTAATAGCATGAGCAAAGCTGATATTCTTATAACTTCATGTGTCTTAATTCAAACACACAGACACAGATAGAAAGACAGCCAGGGGTTGTACGCCAAAGATCCATTTACCTTAACACTGCCCGTGTGTGAGAGAAATACACAATGACACAAAATGGAAATGTGTTTCTAGCTTAAACAGGATGAGAATTTGGAAGCATTATGTGACCCTGCTGGAGATGAGCACAGGGTTTGTAAAACACAGCGTGACTGTGCATGGGCTCGTTTCAAAATCTTGTTATAGCTACCTTGTTACTGCCTTCATTCTGCATTCAAATGCATTTATAGCACATAGTAATGTTGGTTAAAATTAAAAAAATGTATTACACTGGACTATAATCACTTCTTTATGAAATGTACTTTTATAAAAATGCATTCTAGGATTGCTTTTATGTGAAGGATACATGCAAGGCTTTGGCCAAGATTAGATTAGTAATTAAAATGGCTTCATTGTGGAACATCCTTCACATCAAAAGCGTGCTTTTCATGCCTTAAGATGCTGCCTACGCGGGCAGCTCACAATTTTGAAATGGAGCATGCGTGGTGAACTGTCAGAGAAAATAGCGTGAGAGCAACTTACTGGTTCTTCTCCACAGACAAAACCAATTGCTGTCCTTCTGTTTGGATCAGGATGCGCAGTGAAGTGGGTGGAATCTAAAAAACAAAAACAAAAAATTATCACATCATGTCGTGTTTATCTATTTCAGCCCATTTAAAATAACCTCACACCTTCCACACAAACACACATACCTTTATACACATCAAAGTTGCAAAGCATGGCTAAAGCTTTATACTGCACATCTTTATTCACATTCAGACATATGGTAGCTACTGTATATGATTAAAAACGAGTTCCCTTTAATATGGACATATATCTTTACATTAGTTCCTGTAGCTTAGCTTTCCATTGTATAGTACCCCACGGTTTGGTTTAGGTCAGGCCAGCTCACCCTTACAGTACTTTGGCTTGGTTAGCTTTTCCATCAAGTTAAGTATTACTTCGGAGTGTGAGGAATTATAGGCGTGTCATTATATTTGCGCTGCCTACTGCTGTGACATCAAACAAGTGAGACCGTCGTTGTACATTTCCATACATTTATTTATTTCTCAGTCCGCCACAAATTAAAATTGACTGACACAAATAGATTTTGCACATCGCATTTATCACTACCTCTGTCTCACATAACAGTTTCTGTACAAACACCCGTGGCGTCAGTTGACGCGCTACGCTGAGCCTCATTTAAGTTGCATTTAAGCATATATGCGAACGTACAAGACGCGAATGTGCCACCACAAACTGCAAGTCTGGATAGCCTGAATCATATGGAAATGTGAGAGGATATCCTCCTCCACTGATCCTGATTAAGTAAAATAGCTTTGGCCATAAGTCAAGACCCTTGTGGTACAGGCCGACCGGCCCATCACTAATAAACTCGCCTTACCACAGTACCCAACAGCAAATGTTTCATCTTAACCACCTTGGAAAGCCAAGTATTAAATAGCACTGCATTTTCAATCGCTTCAGCACTAAATTCCAGTCTCCCAAAGGCAGCAATGATAAAGCAATGACAAGATCCCTTGATTTCACTGCATCAACTTGCAGAGCGGACAGCAGAAAGCATCTAAAAGTCATGTGAACAGAGTGAGACGTCGCCTTTAGCTGCAACAGAAGCTTGACTGTGATATTCATTGAAGCTCAAGTAACTCAATGTGGAGTGAAATCAATTAAGCCTTAATCGCAAAGGCCCCGTGACTTTCTGCCACAATGTCACTACAGCTTCAGGCAGTTAATCTAATCTAATGCACTCCACACAATAGTTTTCCACATTCATCACCTCATCAGTCAGTCATTGTGCCTCCGGTGTCGTTTGGCAGCCGGGCCGTTCTCTCATTTTCATAAATTACTCTTTGAGAGCTGAAAGTCTGCAGCTCAGAAATTATACAGGCTATGAGAGTCATACATTGTGAACTAATTTGCACTGCGTTTCTACAGTAGCTTCACTAGTTTCACCAGAAAAAGATGCTTTATTTTCTGATTGCATTGCATCTGATGGCATGTTCTTCCATAAGAGCATAACATTTTGGTGACTATATTTGGAAGCAATATTTTTTATTTATAATTCTTTAACTTTTTGTCAGCCAAATTCAAACGCACGCAGTGTGAAACAAAGAGGGTTTCAAACACCTGACCTAGGGTTTAGGAATGCACAGTGTGACACGTCAGATTATGAATACCCTGGTTAAGTAAGAACAGTGTGAAACGTGAAACAGGTAACCCAGGATTCCGTTAACCCGGGGTTTATAATAACCCGGGGTTAACTATTTCCAGTGTGAAAAGCATGTGATGACTTGCCCCAAAGTGACATGTGTGCTATTGTTGGCTTAATCTCAGGGTTAGCTCAACATAGCACGTCAGCTAAAGTCAGGGCCGGCGTCAAGGGGGGCATTCGTGGGCAGTGCCCCCCCAAACAGGTTGTTGTGCCCCCTACAAAGTTTTTTATTAATTTAATATATATATATCAAGAATAATTAAAATAAATTAAACATTGAATGTTTCATGACTTGTAATGTAATCAAATGAGGAAAATATAGTAGATATATGTTTTCTTTAATTAAAATAGACCAGTTTCTCTGATTGGTTGTATTGCCGCGTCTCACCCGTCTTACGTCTTTAGCATATTTGTGACTTGATACTAGCAACGTGTTTTTCCGCTGCATTTTATGGATCGTTTTAGAACGAACCAGCACCGCCTGCTTCATCTGACTTCATGCAAACACAGACTGGCTCAAACTCAGAGATTAGAGGTCGAGGTGGAATTTCAAATCGAATGTTCGTCAGCTATTTTAAAGGTAAGTTAGCGTTGTTTTAAATTACGTAAGCTTAAATGTGAAGTGTGGCTATAGACCGTTAACAGCATTACGACATGATTACGGTAAAGCGGCTTTTTTAAAGCTAGGACGCGGTGTGCGCTGCGCTATGAAACCCATTCATTTCAATGGCGGTTTGTTGTTGCGTCGAGCAAAGCGCGAGCGCAGCAGAGCTCAGCTTGCGCTCACACCGCGGTCGAAGTTCAATAGTTTTGCGCATAGTTTGTGGTCTTTGCACTTTATACGGGAAATGAGCTGACAGTCTGTACCAGTTGTATGAGTGTGTTCTTTCACTGTATTTGTTGTTTTAATGTCTTGTTTTTGCAAGTTATTGTTGCTATTGCGTTATGGGAGCTTTAAATGTTTTCATCATCTCACAAACCCCCATCAATTCCCTTGTGAACTGTGTTTGGGAAACCCGGGCTATTGGATGATCTTACTAGTTTGATTCTATATCTTTAAAAATGTAATCTAAACATATTTTGCCCAGCAAACAGACACATTCAACACTTCAGCAGAAATGCATCAATCCCACTATATTAATTTATCACAGCGTATTAATCAAACGAAACAGTGATAGAAAAATTGCATTTACCAGGCACCTAATATGAGGACAACTACTATAGATAGTATTTCATTAAATACGAATTCAGAAAGTGTCCCTTTTTGCTTTTTTTTTTTTTTAAAGACTGAAATTGTTAAGATCCTATGAACAAAACAGCTTTTTCTTATGTCAGTATATATGTGGGTATCTTCCTCATATTTACTTAATAAATTATTCATCTAATGAAAATGGGGAAAAAAAAATTTTTTTTCAAGTACATTTTTCAACATAATAAATCAGTAGAAAACTTCCACTGGCAACCTGACATCATGATGGAAATTTAGGAAATTTAAATTCTAGTACAGAAAACAATGTTCAAAAAACCACTGCAGCCACAAAATATACATGCAGTGCTTTTTCTTACCCTGGAGCGGAGCCAGCTGATTGGTCGTTGCTTTGTTCCCTCCAGCAGTAGTGGTACCATAGTGTGATAATGCTCCAGTTTGGTGAGTGTACTTTTCAATCGCCTCCCTGTGACAGGAGACACAAACACATCCATCAGTATTTCATCAGAATACTCTTAGCACCAGAGAAACAGTTGTTCCAATCTGCAATAATGACTGAAAATGAGCAAAACTTACAAGTGAAATATGCTAAAGGGACAAGCCCACCATAAGACATTTAGGTAAGACTAAGATAAAGACAATTTACTCCATAATAAAACTGACAGATCTGAAAACAAAGCTAAACCCAATGTGTTTACAATGTGCATGGAGTGAAAAACTTATGAGGTCACTAGTGAATATGCATCTTGTGCACATTAGTGGAAATCCATGTAAATTACAAATTTGCCTACATTTGACCAGTGATCTAGAATGAGTGCAGAAATGTCTTCTTCATTGTAATTTTTAAACCTATAGGAGGTTTAAATGTAAAAAATATTTTTTTTTTTTGCACTTTAATGAGGTGAATGATAAAGATGACTTGTCTCTGTGTTTCGTGGATGTAGTTGTGCCATCACTTTTGCCTAAATCAATAGACTTTCTATCTGTCTTTCTCTTTAGTGTAAGCCTGACGTCCCGTGGGGCCAAAGTGCTTCATCCACAACTGAACCTCTACAGCATCCATTATGAATGAGGGGGACAGACACAGAGGAAGGGGGTTTGAGAGAGAGAGAGAGAGAGAGAGCTGGAGAGATAGAGATTAACACACTATAGAGATGTGCAATCCTAAGAACATTATAAAGAAAAGGAGTGACATCACAACATGTTTTTTCCCAACACTCTAAAGGCCACAATCCTTCCTGTATTTTTCCTTTGAACTTACTCACAAACATACAATTACGCACACACTATTACACATTTTATGAAAGCATCTCATTGAATAAAATTGACTTTTTATTATAATTGGTCAATTTAAATTCTGAAGTTTAATATTTTTGTATTGTATACCATGCAAACACCAGAGTACAAATATATGACAATTCACTACAATTTATGACAGACAGACAGATTTAGAGACCGACCGATATATCGGCAGGCCGATATTAGGCATTTTCCAAACTATCGGTATCGGCATTCATAATAGCCGATAAATGAATATTTAAAAAAAAAAACGGACGAAACAGCCTTCATTAGATTTCCTCACTGTTGGTATTTTTGACAGAGCGCTTTGAACCTGTAGCTTCTGGTGGGGTCCAGATTTAGGCGTCTAGCCACTGCCTGAGTCAAGTGATCAGCAATTTATATTTTGCTGTTGTTGTTATTTTTTAGAACTTAACTGAATTTGTCTCCAGTCCTATTCAAAGTTATATTTATGAACCAAGTCTTTAAAAACTGGTAACTTTTATTTGGTTGTTGTTGTGTTTTCATTCAAAGGCCTTTACGTTTCATATCTTAAGTTTGTATTTTTATAAATTTTATTTATCAGAACTTTAATATATTTTAATGTTCCTCTGTTCTGTTGTGACAATAAAATAAATAAATAAAAAGTTTCTTTTTAAAATGCATTATCATATTATTTTAGTTAAAACTCATTAATAACTACAAATAACTAATTTTAGGGAAATCTGTTAATGTTTTGTTGCGCGTTTCTGGAATAAAAAACATAAAAATATCAAATATATCGGCCGATATATCGGAATATCGGATTTTATAACCAACAAACATTTGTATCGGTATCGGCCTTCAAAATCCTTTATCAGTCGGGCTCTAGACAGATTACTACAGTATCTTATACCACTGCAATACAACAACACCAACACAGTAAATTTTTTGTGTCAACCACAAATATTGCACTAAATTTTTAGATTAGTTTGACCATTGAAGCACTACAGTGAGATGCTACAACTGAACACAACGCTATAACATTTTGAGTAGGGCACAAAGGGCCCACCACTCACCACCATATGATTCTGGTTTCTGCACTTTGGTATCACCAGGAAGTGGCACAGCAATCTGGAGACGTATTTTACCCCCACTGGGAAACTATCTTTCATGTTTCAGTGTGTTTATGTGCACATCCTGTCATTTTGAATATAATGCATGCCACACACACATGCACACACGTACACACACACATCCACCCACACTTCCCTTCTCCAGACCTAATTTCCTGCTTGTCATTATCGTTCATTCTCCCTCCTTCTGCTCATTTTGTCCAAAAAAACGATTCAATTTAAGAAGGGATTCATTGTACACACAAGTGCAAAGGATTAATGGATTTACAGTATTATGACACACATCATCATATAAAAATGTTTTATGTGCAAAAAAAATGTACTAAGCATAGATTTTTTTAAACAAGTAAATTCACATACTGTACAGGTACTAAAAACAAGTACTATGGTAGTACCATGGTACAGTAGTGGTAGTTTGGCCTTTAACCTCCTAAGACCCGAGCTTTGGTTTGTCTTCTTACAGCTATTTTCGGGTTAGGATGAACTAATAAATATAACAAAAAAATTTTCTGTGAACATGAAGCAGTGTAATTGTCCACATTTGTATATAACATAATACTTATATACAGAATTAAGTATTATGGTGCAAACAACAAAAAAATGCGATGTCCATGTATCCAGGTCTTAGGAGGTTAATATATTTGGGCACTTAGTACAGTAAGTCACACTTGAAAATGTATGAATCTCATTACTTTAGATTTATTTACAGTAGCTATTTGTTCAATAACTTTTAACGAACTGGTCTTAAAGTTATCTGTGAATTATGTTACCTTCTAATAGAGTAATACATTTCATAATTATAAGTTCAGAGCACGTGAAAAATCAAACAAAGTCATATTTATGTGTGGGAATCTCTGGAATCTAGATGATACACAAGTTGCTAAGTCACACAGGGCATGTCGATTTCCAGATTAATAGAAAGCAAGCCTATTGATTTTGCCAAGGTCATTTGATTAAAACACCTTACGAAATTCAACATTGGCTGTATAACCAATTATTGTAAAGTTTTTTTAAATGGCTGTATACCTTCAATCTGCCGAGTTTTTTTCTCTTTTTCCCCTGGATGTTCATGTCACGTTCATTATATGTGAAGCAAGAGCTGATGACTTTACCAGATTTATTAGTCGGGCGTCAACATGAGAATCTGTGCGCACATGTGCATGCAGATTTTATTACTACTAATGAAATTCCATTAAAGGTTGTAACTAAATACACGACTGAT
Organism: Paramisgurnus dabryanus; assembly: GCF_030506205.2. NCBI lineage: Eukaryota > Metazoa > Chordata > Actinopteri > Cypriniformes > Cobitidae > Paramisgurnus > Paramisgurnus dabryanus. Next base: position 28,878,306 of record NC_133353.1, read on the forward strand.
AACGGCAAACCAGGCAATTTATCATTTTACAGTCAAATGACACTTTATAGCTGTTGTGTTGAATCAGTCTGCATGGGATCTGACAAAAAGTAAAGCTGAGGTTTGTGTTGTGTAATAAAAACACCATACAGGAAATAGGTTTGCGTAAAATTGCATGGACAAGTAATTTGATTCTGCTGCTTAAAATGTGCTTACTATTAAAGATGCAGTTTGTATTATTTTCGCCGCTAGATGGCGCCAGATCAAACAATAACAATGATGTTGTTTACTGACGCTCTGAAGCAGCGTGGAATTATGGGATTTGTAGTCTTTAACTCAACCGCTGATGGCCATCAATCAGACGCGAACGAGAAATCACGTAAGGTAATCAAGTCTTATAAATGTTGCGTTTGATGACATCGTTTATTTCATTATGTAAGTTTATATGTGATGTTCAAAACGAAATTGTTAGTCATATTGATATTACAGTATTAGTCCAAATTCGATGGTAAACACAGGAACTTACAATCTACAATGATTTTTGACATAATGTACAGATAATGCAACAACAAATTGATCCTCCCTCGTTTTGTTCCAATCTCTTCTTGGGTCGTTTGGTTGGCCCGTACGCTTACAGGAGCTGACACAACCAGCGGCAGACGGTACAGAGATATCCATAAGTTCATAAGCAAGCGCGTAGCCCGACAGGCGCTATCGCATAGTTCCGCATTTGTCCACAACACTGGCTCGCTGCGTCCGAAAACTCAAGACAGTGAGTACTTGTTGCCTCGCTGCCTCTTGAGGAAATGGCTTCGGCTTCGGAGGCCAGAAGGCCGCTCAGAGAAAGGCTTTCCGACGCACTTGAAAGGCAGCGTGTTTGAAATATAAACAGAGAGCGCCTTTGTGATAACTAATCACATATTTGAAAACTACAATACTAATTTCTCGCTAGAAATGCAATTAAAATGCTTAAAAAGTGAAAATATACGTTTATTTTAACTAAATTTGTGCTCCAGCTGCTTCCTTGGCCGCCATTTTATTTTTTCGAGCTCGACCACTGTTGTCATGTGGTTTACGTCAGTAAAGGCGGTGACAAAGGGTCACATGGATATTAACGTCATTGACAGGAGACTGCACTGCCCCGTGTCAATGTTTTGAATGGCAATTTTCTCCTGATTTACAAGTAGTTGAAAACATTACAGATATTTATAGTAATCAGCTGGACAAAATATATAACACTGGCCTAGTGGTTTTTGGACATTTTACTGCAAATATCTTACAAATTGCACCTTTAATACAAAACAATATTATTTTAAATGTTAAAGATGTTGGTTGAGTTAATGTGGAAAAACTAAATACACATGTGGGAAGTGTTTGTAATAGTATAAATTAAATCTATAAATTATAATGCTATTAATTAATCCAATGTGAGGAACAGCTATTCTTTAGATGTAAAAATAGATTTACATACATTTTTTGGTTAGATCAAAGATATTGTACAAAACAAGATATATCACAGCAATTACTATGAATGGGGTGAAATGCAATGCTGGTGACGAAAGTCCCGCCTTCCACTTAAAGAACCAATCATCAATCGATAAAGAAGGACGATTCTCTGGGGGAGGGTGTCTATACACAGTCGTCAATATGTGCGCATGCACAGCAAAATTTAAGCTTATAGGGGACACAGGGGTCGTGAAAATCTGACTTTTTCCATGTTTAAGTGCTATAATTGTGTCCTCAGTGCTTCTATCAACCTAGAAAATGAGAAAAAGATCAACCCAGTAACTAAGTTTTGGTAAACCATTCTCTGCAAGCATGTGAAAAATAGGTAATTGAAATTTTGCTCCCTTGTGATGTCAGAATTGGATAATACCGCTCCTTAATCTGCACTATCTAACCAGCACTGCAATTTAGTGCAGAGATCAGCTCATTTCCATTAAAAGGACACGCCCAGAAATAGCACATTTTGCTCACACCTACAAAAAGTGACAATTTTAACATGTTATAATAAATTATCTATATGGTATTTTGAGCTGGAACTTCACATATGTACTTTGGGACACCAAAGACTTATTGGACATCTTAAAAAAGTCTTGTGAAATGTCCCCTTTAAAAAACACAAGTAATGGTACAGTTTAAGTCAGGTTTAATTGTTGGTTGGGAATGTGTTGTTTAATTGTGACTTTAGCACACGATTTTAAAGATATCCGACTTTCCCTATTTAAGTAGAAAGGACGTTTGTCTTGCATGACTAAAATAACTGCCCGGATGCAAAGATGACCGCCTAGTGCCACGACTTCCCTAAAGGGACTTTGGTTAGATCTTGGTAATTGACTATTCTCACACACATCACAGCAGTTTTCTCTTCTCTCCATTGAATCCATGGACAACTCAACACACACATCACCAGTCAGGTCCCACATTTAAAGTTCAGAATCAGATGTTTCTTCACCACCAGACAGATACAGTACAGGTGGGGATGCACTGATACAAAAGTTTGTGGCGATACCGATATACGATAATTTTTTTTTTTTTGCAATTACATATACGAATACTGATAATTTTGCCTTCAGCCTTGTTTTAAAGTATTATGTCATAACATTCTGGAAGTGCAGAGCATACAAACTGCAATTCTTTTGTCGCTGTTATAATCACACGGCATGACTTATGATGTGTTTTTTTGCCGATGTCTGATAGTGGGAAAAATGCTTTTATCTGCCGATACCAATTATAGGCTAATACATCTGTGCATCCCTAAATACAAGTTATTTAAAAGTTTCTTGTTTTAGTTGTTTCCGCAGTGAATGTGCCGAATGTGTTGGTTCCCTCTTAACCGGGTGAAAAAGCCATGTCAGCACTCTGAGAATCAGCTGAATCTTAGCAAAAAGGTGGAAAGAGGAAAGTGAGATGGCAAGAAGAGAGAATTGGAGATTAAGAGTGTATGAGCGTAATAGAGGATGAGTGTGTGTTTGTGTGTGTGTGTGTGTGTGTGTGTGGGTAGATGGCTAATGCGGGTGTGATGGGGTTGAGATGGGGTGAATGAAGAGAGATTACTGACTGAGAAAATCTATAGACATTATGACCCTGCTATAATAACCTGTCTATGTGCCTGCTCATTGGTATTGATGTGTCGTTACAGATTATCAGTTTGAGACTCTTTGACGGGGGACAGGGGCTACTTTGAAAGATAGACAGTTTAAATAGCTCACTGTGACAGAGTGACATTTCATGATATTAGACTGTTGAAACACCAGCCATGTGGTTAAAGACTCTGACATCGACAGTACCATCACCTGTTTTTTATATTATCCTGATCCACATATGTATGAATATCAAAATGTTTGTTTCATATTTTAAAGATCACATAACGCACGCTGTTTCTGATAATATCATGTTAATCTTGAGTACCTTAATGTATAGAGTAGTATTGCATCGTTCATATCTCAGGGCTCCAGACTGCCACTAAATGGTGGCATTTTGCCACCAAAATTTGAGAGTGTGCCACTGAATTTTACATCCAGTCTCACATGTGTGACCAGTAAATTTGACCTTTTTTGTGATGTGACACTGAATTTGAAACAGCACATGGTACTTTCTGCATCTGTCATTAAAGTATTTATTAGTAATACAGTGGAAATTAGTAGAAATGTGAATATTTGGTAAGCATGTTGATTTTTGGTGTGTGCCCCTAAATTTTCTGGTTGTGCCCCAAAAATGTTCAGTTAGGGGCTACTGTGCTCCTAGTGAAAAAAGTTAGTCGGGAGCCCTGCATCTCCGAACAGTCTTTAGTTTTAAAAGATGTATTATAGACAGATCAGCTGTACCGCTATTCTCTGAAAAAAGCGGAGCTCCTGGAGGAGTACCACGCAACAAGCAACACCCACAAAACATTATCACATTACCTTTGGATAACTTAAGATTCACTACATGTTCGTGTCGTTTAATGCACTTATTCGCCAACTCCCAACAAAACACAGACATTTGCTGCAGTTTTTTCTAACCGCCTGCGACTCAAGACCCATGGTTGTTTTATCCAGGGCTCCAGACTGCCACCAAATGGGTGCATTTTGCCACCAAAATTTGAGAGTGTGCCACTGAAATTTACATCCAGTGGCACATGTGCGACCAGTAAATTTGACCTTTTTTTGTGATGTGACACTGAATTTGAAAACAGCACATTGTACTTTCTGCATCTATCATTAAAGTATTTATTAGTAACACAGTGTAAATTAGTAGAAATGTGAATATTTGGTTAGCATGATGATTTACAGTGTGTGAACCTAAAATTTCTGGTTGCGCCCCTAAAATTTTCAGTTGGGGGCCACTGTGCTCCTAGTGAAAAAAGTTAGTCTGGAGCCCTGTTATCACTTGGACCTCCCCATTTTAACGAAATCCAGCGTTAAACAAACACACTGGCGTAACTCTGCTGCAACCCTGTATAAACAAACTACATCCATTGTTTCCACAATGCTGGGTTCTTTGGAAAGCTGAACAAGCTTAAATTTCCCTCACAAACAACAGCACACTTCTTTAGTGACGTTGATTTCATGTTAGCTCTTGGTTGGTGTGTCCGTGTGCTATTCCGGGTAAAGTGCCCATATAAGGACTTCCACTGTATTTCATGCAATGCTTACGCAACAGATTCAGTAAAACTTTCAGAAACTTGTAGAAATCCAGACGAAGTGCATTCGGCACAGAAATACTCCGTCATAATGCAATAAATACCATTTAATGCCCCTTAAAGAAATGTAAACTGCAGGAACTGATATTATCCAAATAATCTTCAAAGTCTTTTGGGCCACATCTGACACCATATGCAGTGATAACCAATCAGAATCAAATATTTAAGACAGCCATGTGATAAGTAACATTCACTATTAAATAAACGAGTCAGCAGTTTTGGACACAATATATGCAAAATGTATTTCTTTCCAGAAAGTCTCAGTTATTGTTGCAGAAAGTCTCTTGACATCATGCTGACACTTACATCATTACAGTACTACAGCAACCAAAATATAGATAGAACGGATACTGACTAGACTTTCTAAACTAAAGGAGAAATTTTATCCTTTGCAAAATGACAGTGTGAACAGTCAGTTTTTTAAATAGGAATTTGAAAACCAACTCAGATGGGTGTAAACAAAGAAGCAAGAAACCAATCTCAGACAATAAATAAAATCTACATTGTTTTGAAAATCTGCATTGATGACATCTCATAATTTGCTTTTTTATCAAACTAATAACCTTTTATATTTTCTACCTCTAAACCAAGCGAAAACCTTTCAGCCTCTCTCGTGAAGCCAACAAGGAAGTGATTTAAACTGCAATTCATTGACTGGCCAGTAAAGGCTGGTTTCAAAAGAGAGTCAATCCCATAGACCCCCATGTTAAAGGAAAACACCACCGTTTTCCAATATTTTACTATGTTCTTACCTCAACTTAGAGGAATTAATACATACCTATCTTTTTTTAATGCGTGCACTTAATCTTTGTACAGCGCGTCGTGAATGTGTTAGCATTTAGCCTAGCCCCATTCATTCCTTAGGATCCAAACAGAAATGAATTTAGAAGCCACCAAACACTTCCATGTTTTCTCTATTTAAAGACTGTTACATAAGAACTGTTACACGAGAAAGTATGGTGGCACAAAATAAAACTTGTCGATGTTTTAGGAGAATTTTTACAATGAGATCTACATTGTATGGCGGAAGAGCACTTCGTTTGCAGCACTTCGACCTTGGTGCGCAGTAACATCATCACTCCCGACTACTCTCCCTCTCGCTCAAACTTCAGTTAATATTACTGCACCCAAAGTCAAAGTGCTTTTCTGCCATACAATATAGTTTTAATTTTTTATCCCCTTAAAAAACATTTTATTTTGTGCCACCATACTTACTTGTGTACCTTCTCATCTTTAAATAGGGAAAACATGAAAATGTTTGGTGGCTTCTAAATTCATCCCTGTTTGGATCCTAAGGAATGAATGGGGCTAGGCTAAATGCTAATACATTCATGACGCGCTGTACAAACATTAAGTGCACGCATTAAAAAAAGATAGCGGTCTATTAATTTGTCTATCTTGAGGTAAGAACATTGGAAAACGGTGGTGTTTTCCTTTAAAACGCCCAACTCTACAGCAGAATATGTTTAAGAATATGTTTTCAGCCTGTTACAAAAAGAGTTTTTGGTCGATATAGCTAATTTTGCTCTTCCTGAAAACTGTGAAAAGGGTGAATTTTTCTGTAATTCATCCGTTTAAATTATATCAAGCCTTAAGTTCTGCAAAATTAAGGGCGTGGTCACTTGAGTGACAGGTGAATTGCAGCTGATGTCACTAACGTTGAGCTAGGCTGGCGTGGTTTAGCAACCATCACCTCTGCTCAACATCCTCCTCTTTGCAAATTTTCGGTTTTCCATGAGTGACGCACTGTGACACAATACCAAGATGGCAACGGCAGGCTCTGCCTACTTTGGGATTCAAAAAATGGCCTTCACAAACCTACGGGTGACGTCACAAACACTACGTCCATATTTTTTACAGTCTATGCTCTATCACAAACCACAATTTGGCCACGGTTTGAGTATTTTATAACCACCGCCAAAAAATATGGATTTTGACATCTTTTCCAAAAATGTGTGTGTACACGTTTCCAATTTTTCAAATATTTGGCCTTCAGCAGTACAGCTAAACCCATACACACAGCGTTGGGTAAAGACTAATGATTGAGAGGAGCTCAGATACGCATCACCCACCTGCACAAACTGATCCCTGTTGGAATCAATAACTTGGTGTTACTGCTAAGTGAATAAGTGTGGGTTTGTGAGTGTGTGTGTGTGCATGTGTGTGCATTTGGGATAGAGAAGCTGAACTCTGGATCAATGGAGAGAACAACAGGGGTCTATTCAAGATGTCAAAATTGTTTTAGACAAACACTGAACTGGTTACGGTGCAACTCCTCATACTCAGAAAAACACTGGAATCTATCAAACAATCAAAAGCAGAACTTTAAAATGAAACTAAAGGCATTCTGTTAAACACGCATATGCATTGCGCTAACACCACAAAATGGGTTTAAACCCAGGGAACACACATATATGTGCCTTGAAATGCGCTGTAAGTCGCTTTGGATAAAATCATCTGCCAAATGCGTCAATGCATGCAAAATGATAATTTTAAGAGATGCACATTCATATAGAAACACACATGGTATAGCACAAGGGTTTAGGCAAACAGTGTAAAGAGTTCGGTGAGGACATTATCACCACACCCATCCACACACAGGAGTGTCTCTAGATACGGTATCTCTTTCTTAAATGAAAGACAAATACACACGTACAGTACAGGAAGGGAACTGTAGTATACAATGGGCAATTCCCACACACTTTATTCATCACTAAAACGGTCCTTTAAATCACTGAAAATGTGCCCATGCCGGCCAACGTTAAGTAGAAGCAATGCAAATCAGGACACTAAAAGCACAGAATTCTATTATTTGGCATTAAGTTTGGATTTTTTGAACACTGGATCAGCAATTCCACCACCCCGCCAGATTATGAGGATTTCAACCTTGGATGAACATATTGCAGACACGCACACACATACACAAACAGTCCCACGGCACAAGAAACATATTAGGCACGGATGGACGGTCTTTCTCAAATTGCATTTTAATAACTCTTGGTACTTGTCGTGTGATACAGCGAAACCATGTCACCCCTGCTAACTTGAGGAGCTTGTCAGTGCTGGGAATGAGGTGCTAATAAGTGGAAGTATATGAAACGGGGTTGAGTACTACCCTCCAAAAGTGCCTTTTTTTAAGAAAGCTCCCTCAAGTGGCAAAGAAGTGAGCTTGTCACCTTTACATTACATTTAGATTCACATTTGTAACCCTGGACCACAAAAACAGTTATAAAATAAATAAGCTATGTGGTTTGTTAGGATAGGACAATATTTGGCTGAGATACAAACAATATTAAAAAATCTGGAATCTGAGAGTGGAAAAAATCTAAATATTGAGAAAATCGCCTTTAAAGTTGACCAAATGAAGTCCTTAGCAATCCATATTACTAATGATAAATACATTTTTTATATATGTCTGGTAGGAAATGTACAAAATATCTTCATGGAACATGATCTTTACTTAATATCCTAATGATTTTTGACCTTTAAAAAATCTATAATATTGACCCATACAATGTAATTTTGGCTACTGCTACAAATACAACCGTGTGACTTATTATGAGTGGTTTTGTGGTCCAGGGTCAAATTTAAAGGATAAGTCAATTTTCTTAAAAAAAAAATCCAGATAATTTACTCACCACCATGTTATCCAAAATGTTGATGTCTTTCTTTGACGCCAGCGCGACCTCACGTAATTGCATAATGAAGTCGAAAGGTCACATGTTACTTATATGAAACGCACATTCACGAAGCATTTTAAACAATAAACTAACACAAAGACATTAATTAGTATCATTCAACATACAACAACGTCAGAACGGTCCTCTTTCCCCACACTTGTAAATACTGGGGCATAGTTTTGATACGTCATCCGTGACCTCTTGACGTGATGACGTATTGCGTGAGGTAGCGCTGGCGCGTTACAGGACCGGAGATAGACAATAAGTTGTGGTTTAAAAGTGCATATTTTTATTTTTATTGCCAAAAATGACAATCGTTTCGCTAAATAAGACCCTTATGTCTCGTTTGGGATCGTTTAGAGTCCTTTGAAACAGCAATTTTAAACTGCATTAAAACTGTTAAGTGTTGGTGTTCATAAAAGTCCATTAAAATGAGAAAAATCCTGGAATGTTTTCCTCAAAAACATAATTTCTTCTCGACTGAACAAAGAAAGACATCAACATTTTGGATGAGATGGTGGTGAGTAAATTATCTGGATTTTTTTTAAGAAAATTGACTAATCCTTTAAGCATTTGTCAGATGCTTTTATCCAAAGCGTCTTACAATGCATTACAACATATACATTTTTATCAGTATGTATGTTCCCTGGATTCGAACACATAACCTTTGTGCCAAATAATGCAATGCTCTTTCATACACATAATCTTGCAGCATCCATGCCATATTGCCAATTGGGCACAAAAGTGGCAGAGAGCGACACTACAGAATTTTTGAGGGGTTATTTATGTGTTTGCAATGCATTCTGTTGCATTAGCAGTGATCATGCTGTGTGTTTAAAAGTCCCCTACAATCAAAGCTCAAAGACATACTGTATTATCATCCTGATTTTGCTGTAATTGTTATCTCTCTGAATCTTCTCCGTCCCTGCCTGCATCACCAGTTTTAAAGTTTGTGTGTGCGTGCATGTGCGTGCGTGCATGTGTGTGTGAAAGTGAGCACAGAAGATAATCACAGCGCTGTAGAACAGATGACTTCTAACAAGGTTTAAAATTTCAGATGATGAAACTGACTTGTAAAAAGAACTGTCAAAACTTAGTGTAACCTGTTTGACCTACATTTTAAAAAATAAAGGTGCTTTATGATGCAACCATTTTTGGCTAAAAGGTTTCATAAAGAACATTTGAAGAACCTTTCTGTTATAAGGTTCTTTGTGTTGAAAAAAAAAAGTTATTCAGATTATAAAAACGTATAAGATGGTTCTTAAAGGGGACATTTCACGAGACTTTTTTAAGATGTAAAATAAGCCTTTGATGTGCCCAGAGTACAAATGTGAAGTTTTAGCTCAAAATATCATATAGATAATTTATTATAACATGTTAAAATTACCACTTTGTAGGTGTTTTTGGGTGTGTCTTTTTAAATGCAAATGAGCTGATCTCTGCACTAGATGTCAGTGCTGCAGTTGGATAGTGGAGGTTAAGGGGTGGTATCATCCCCTTCTGACATCACAAGGGCGCCCAATTTCAATTACCTATTTTTTGACATGCTTGCAGAGAATGGTTTACCAAAACTAAGTTACTGGTTTGATCTTTTTCACATTTTCTAGGTTGATAGAAGCACTGGGGACCCAATTATTGCACTTAAAACATGAAAAAATTTTGATTTTCATGATATGTCCCCTTTAAAATAACCTGTGACTGCATGGTTCTTTGAGGAACTAAAAATGGTTCTTCTATGGCATTATTGTGAATAACCTTTAAGCACCATTATTTTTAAGACTGTACTAACATGCTTAGCACTCAAGCATAGTTTAAACAGAAAACCTATTTTAACCCACTTTCACAGACCAACTGTTTGGAAAATAAACATCACTACAGGCAGACACAGCTCTTTAGCACCCCCAAAATCTTTACTGTCCTATAAACCTATTAGTAAAGTAAACAATTGTCAATTTTTAAATGTGTTCTTATGGAAATAAATAGTGTACTTTAATTAGCTATTTGTGTTCCTTATTGGACATCTGCTTCTCTGATGAAGCATGCAGAATTGTGTACTATTTTGAACAGAGACCCATGCAATGTGTTGTATTATTTCTAGATGTCATATTTGAGAGCTGTAAGCAACAGATCAATGACTGTACACTGCTGGTTTACTACGGTATATAAAAGCACTTTGTAAATACATACAGCGCATTTAAACCTCATATTTAAGCCACATAAGTAAATGTGGATATCTACTCTTTCCTGCCATTGTTATGAACACACAGTTACCTCTTAATTTCATTCAAAACTGTCCTCGTATTAATCCTATAGTATATGAAATCAATGGCTGTCAAATTGCCAAATTTAAAAATGCATACTGTATATAAATGCATTATCTGTATACTGTGTACATGAAGATGTTCTCATTGCAATTTTAGAGCATAATAATAATAATTTATACTGTATGGAACACTTAACAATACGGTGTAATGAAAGACTATTTTTACACTATATTCAGCACAGTTCATTTGTTGAACTCATTACTTTATGTATAGACACTAGACAGAGTAATGCAAGATGCGATTCTTACCGTCGGGTGATTGATGACTGGAGCTGTCAGATATAAGTGCCACTAACAGAAGCGCAAAAGCGCGCAGCGCGCCCATGAGCCTCCAGGTTTCCAAGCCCTGGTGGGTGCTCATGATGCCCGGCTCCTTATGATGAGATCTTCATCATATACCGAACCACAAACACACACAGGAGAAGAGGATGCAGGGGATTTCCTGCAATATGAATCAATCCACTGGGGAGAAAGGGGGGGTGGTCTGGAAACCCGCTGTCAAAAAACTTTCCAACGCCAAACGCGATGAAATCTTGCGCGCTACCGTTCTGACACTGTCACGTCAAACATGCACAGTGAGGCAAACTGCACACGGACGTGTATACTATGAATAGATGTGGTTTGGTGCTGTGCTCTTTGTAAAGTGTTTCTTTGCTGGGATCTCCACGTGTTTATCGCGCAGCTCTTCTGGGTCCTAAAGACGTCCGATTAGTAAGAGGCGAATATAAACCTGTGACCCTGCCTGTGAAATCCAGGCTCAAGTCTTAAGATCTAATAAGGCACCACAAAGTTTAATTTCACGTATTTTGAGAAACTAAAAGTCAATATTAAAAATATCCAGGTTATATTTTTACTGCACAGTCTTTACATTAGGGGAGCAACCTTTCAACTCCTTGGTAACTAAAGCATGCATAATGTCATTTTTTTTATTTTTACTTCTTTTTTATTTCTAATGCATTGTTGCACAGTGAAGTAAGTAAAGTAAAGTAAATTAAAATTACATCATGATAAGAATTATATTAATGATCTGATTCAAGATCTGGCATGGATGAGGGAAACGGTGACTTTAATAGTTTCCAATGGAAACACTGCATTTTTCAAAGAAGCCAGCAGCTGGCCCTTTTTTCGCGCTGAAATCCGGCGCTCAGCTCTGAGGGGGCGTGCACACCAAAGCTTTTACGCCCGCAGCCGGCGCATATTTTCAATTGTTTCTAATGGAAGATCAGCGTTTTTCAAATAAGCCAGCCAGCATCTAGCGTTTTTTTTATCGCTTAGCTCTGAGCGCAGAGAGTTGAAAGATATTCAACTTTGGCTGAAAAGCTCCGCTCGTCATGTCAGTTGTCACACGCACGTCCAATCACAGTGGATGAGGGGTGGGACATTAGCACAGCAACCAACCAGCACATCGCACAACGACTGATAAACAAAACTTTTAAACGCAGCTGAAAACGCCTGTAGGACGCCGAATGCCAGGTGTTTTTCAGCTGAGCGCCAGCTTTCTTCAGTCGAGCGCTTTGGTAGCTGTCATACTTGAGCTGTGAGCCAGTTGATTGTTTTGATACTTGTCCGACCCCTTCTCCACTGTGATTTGACGGTCGTGTGAGAACTGACATTAACGCGCAAAGCTTTTCACCCAAAGTTGAATCTCTTTCAACTCTCGAAGCTCAGGGTTGAGCGCGGAAAAAACGCAGAGTGCCGGCTATCAGCACGGAAAATAAAAGCTAGCTGCTGGCTTAGGGGTTGTGTACACCAAAACTTTTATGCCGGCGGCCGACGCATGTTTTCAATTGTTTCCAATGGAAGCTGCGTTTTTCAAATAAGAGAGTTGAAAAATGTTCAACTTTGGATGAAAAGCTCCACTCGTCAATATCAGTTCTCACGTGGCCGTTCAATCACAGTGGAGGTGGGGGCGGGACGAGTATCAAAGCAACTAACCGTCTCACAGCTGACATATCAGAGCTACCAAAGCGCTTAGCTGAAGAAAGCTGGCACTCAGCTGAAAAACAGCTGGCATTCGGCGCAAGGCCGTAGCCAGGATTTTTCAAATACCGAGGACAACCCCTACATTTTTTATTATTATTATTTATATTTTTTCCAAATTACAGAATAATAATAGACACGTCCAAACTACGACATAGCACAAATGTAACTGTGTCTGTGAGAATTTTTTTGGTGACTCACGCCGCATTCAGACAGCCAGCGATGTTATCGCTGCTCATCGCCTGCCGCTGGTGGTTGATGTCGCTTGTGGGCGTTCCCACTTCTGGTTGCGTATTAGTGTGACGTTGTAAACAACAAATCAGTGCTCCACTTACTTCACTCCCATTGGTAGTCACTCGTAAAACTTGCTGCTAATTTGCATAAAGTTAAACTTTTCTCAACTTTTGTCGCGCGAATCCGTCGCTAATCGCGCCTACATTCTGTCGCCAACGGTCACGTTCGCTCGTGTCGCCGGAAGTCGCCCAGTTTCCATTGAAATGAATGAGATCGCGTCGCTCTGCTACTGCTTGTCGTTGGCTGTCTGAATGGGGTGTAAAAGCATCCAAAATAAATCAATGGTTACATTTCATCATCTGAAGTGTAAGTCACCCTTTGCCTAAAAACTGCAAAACTGTGTCATTTTTTTTCAAGAAGCTTCTTAAATTTTCAATTTAGGATGAATTTTTAAGAGTATCGAAGGAGTTTATATACAATATGGGCTTTTATTGGCTGATTTCCGTGTAAGTCACCTATTTCAAAAATACATTTTTGGTTTTCTAATAATTATTAACTAAATTAGTCAGTTTGGCACAGCTATATTTTTGGTCTACAAAAGCAATTTCAAGCATTTAACCATGCACCTTCAGATTAAATTATTTTTAAGATCATAGTTAACATTTTAGTCAAGTGACCTTAAACTTTTGAACAGTAGTGTAGTTTTGAATCTAATTGGTAGCTGTATTGCATCTCATATTGTAGGCTATTTGCTGCATAACCATAACTCTCCCCTTCCCTCCTTCTCTTTGTCTGCTCATCTTTTGCTGGCTTTCCAAATGATAATTTAGTTTGTTGCAGCCTTTTCATTTTCATTTGCTTTATTAGATCAGAATTACAGACGTGGAAAGACTCTTTACTCAGCATAAGTTGCACGTTACATAAACATTCTTGCCTTTCTTGCATACTATTCTGGTATAAAAGCAGTGCTTATCATACTTTGTGTTTGCGACTGCTACCTTTAAGCTTGTTGTACTTGCCATCGCTCATCGCTCTGTCAGGCAGACTGCACGTGAGGACCGGGCTGCCTGTGAGTGTCAAGCAGCAGCACCCACTGCTCGTTGAGTGGAGAGAATGATACATCCTCTCGCGTCAATCTCCAACCACGCCAGAAAAGATCGCTAGATTTGTCCTTTTTTGCTTTTTTAAGTCGCTAAAGGGGTTTAAAAATGGCTAAAACTAGGGACAAAGTCATCATCAAGTTGGCAACACGGCACTGCTGTGTGCATGTTTATACAGTGTACGAACTTGAACTAAGCCTGCTTCTGGTTGGCTAACAATGGAAATTCAGCCAGTCATCATTGGGTATGTGGTGGTCCCACCCCCTCTAACATACACAGGCCAATCATCATCAGTTGAAGAGAAAAACATTGCCTGTCTGATAGTCTACTCGCTTCAGTGAGATTAACGCGCAACATTTTAATGTCAGTAACAGTAACGACGAAAATTTATTTGATTATTCGTTACTGAAAAAATAACACCATTAGTAACGACGTTTATTTATAACGCCGTTATTTCCATCACTTCACGTGATGGTCCGTAGATGCAAGGATAATTGTTTCGTCTGCTATTTTCACATCAAAATGAAACAAAACTTTAAGAAAAACTACCGAGGACATGACCTCGGTGTCCTCAATGGTAGCTACGGCCATGATTCGGCGTTGTCCAGGCGTTTTCAGACGCGTTTAAAAGTTTTGGTAGTCCTGCCCCTTATTTGAAAAACATATTTGAGCTTCCATTGGAAACAATTTTAAACATGCGCCGGCTGTGGGCGTAAAAGCTTTGGTGTGCACGCCCACTAAGTGCGGAAAAAAATCCCCCGCCAGCTGCTGGCTTTTTTGAAAAATGTTGTGTAAGGGGTTGTGTACACCAAAACTTTTAAATGCGGCTGAAAACGCCTGGGCAACGCCGAATGCCAGCTATTTTTGAGCTGAGTGCCAGCTTTCTTCAGATAAGCGCTTTGGTAGCTCTGATACAACAGCTGTGAGATGGTTGGTTGCTGTGCTACTTGTCCCGCCCCTCTTCCACTGTGATTGGACGGCCACGTGAAAACTGACATTGACGAGTGGAGCTTTTCATCCAAAGTTGAAAATATTTCAATTCTCGGTGCTCAGCGCTGAGCGCGGAAAAACGCCAGGCACCAGTTTTCAGCGCAAAAAAAACGCTAGCTGCTGGCTTATTTGAAAAATGCCGAGCTTCAATTAGAAACAATTGAAAACTTGCGCCGGCAGCGGGCGTAAAAGCTTTGGTGTGTCCAGCCCTTTAATTAAAAATTCAACTCTGAGTGAAAAGATCAGCTTGTCAATGTCAGTTCTCACATGGTGGTCCAATCACAGTGGAGGAGGGGCGGGACAAATATCACAACAACCAACCGGCGCATCGTACAACTACTGATAAACAAAGCAGAAGAATCACAGCTACCAAGCAGAAAAAAGCTGGCAGTCGGCATCCGCCTGGCGTTTCATCCGCGTTTAAAAGCTTTGGTGTGCACACGCCCTAATGTTTATACCAGTATACTGTGCAGTACTCTAGGCATTCTTCAATTTTGTGCAGTGTAATTTATATGTTCCTACTGGTTTAGTCTACTCTATGGGGAAAAGTTCTGTATTTAATATTGACTGCTACACCTATTGCATAATTTCTGAGTTTGTTTACAACTCTCTGTATTTTTAATGGGGTCATTTTCTCCACCATACCTTTTTGATATGCAGAGCACTCTAATGACAGTCTCAAGGTTTCCACAAGGTAGAATACTGAGCAGAACCTATAGGACTTGCTTACATTTTTCTCCCTGCATATTTTCAAGTCAACAAATCTTCTTCAAGTCAAGTTAGCTCTGAATTTAAATGGTTGAATACAGAATTATGCACTTATAAATGACTAATCTCCGCTTTATCATCAACACATCCAACCTGTCATCTAAATACATTACATTCTCGCCCAAATTCTATTAACCCTAATTTTCATTTTCCGCACCAGAAACTCTGACACTTCCAGGGCAAAAGCAGCGTCAGACAGTAAGATATGCCCCTCTTTGTACTGAGTGGCTCCACTTACTGAAATTGTGCATTACAAAAAGCTAATGGCCAATATTATCATACTAATATAATAAATGCACACTCACTCTGAATAAAGACAGGATTTTGAGGATAGCATTTACTGTGTTTTCATATAATATATGAACTTATACTGTTGCTGATCAGTTTACACTTTACATTTTGCATATTTATATCTGACACATCAAGTTCAGTTCATAAATCTCACGGCTAACAGGTTATCTAAACCAGGTTAGTTATAATATAGCATAATTTGCTAATTTAATCAATTCTCCACATTACTGTATCTTCTACAGTGTTCACCAGACAAAAAAATACAGAGTCCATCAATTTATCTTCCCTCAAAAATGTCTTTTACACTTTCAATTTCCACTGATGGACACAACAGGGTACGGAAACGCATAACACTCGGATTCATCTCATGTCCGGTAAAATGTGTTTTATATTTGGAACAATGCATCAGAAAACCATGCTCTGTTCTCAGAAGGGGGCTGCAAAGGTCTTGCTTGTCTTCAGTTCTTTGCCTCAGGCAAGGAGAGAGTAGGGGATATAAATCTTGCGAACACACTCTCAGTCACTGTGCCTTTGAAGAACCTGATCCAAAAGTTTCTGTGGAAAAAAGAAAAGGAAACTTTAAACTAAAGAACAACCAGCTAAGCAACCTCCATGTCAGACCATATGTCTGCTCAGGTCAAGTGGTGTAAAGATAATGTGTCATCTACAGATTACCCAGAAATCTCTTTGCCAGTCCCCCGGGGTGGCCATCTCTCCTGAGTGCAATGACAACCTGCTATCTGTCCTCAAACCACATCATGTTATCATGTATTTTTCCCGGTAGGAAGCATTCATTTTATTTTCTGCATGGGTCCCTGGCTACACAAGCTTTGGTTTTGGGTTCAGCGAGTGCATAACACACGTTCTAGTAGTGATAAGAAAATGATTTAGTTTTAGTTTTAATGTTTTGCTTAATAAGAAAATGTGATCATTAATAATAGTTTGGTTATATATTGAGCACACACCTTTAGTTTCAATTTAGTTTCAGCCTTTGCCAAATACCGAAAGTCAGATATCACTCTAAAAACAAACAGCGCTAAATAGCACTAAAAGTAGTTCACTGGCTTGTAATCATAGGGGAACCATTTTAAGTGCTATATAGCACCTATGTCCATATTGTGCTATTTAGAACCAAATCTGGTGCTATAGTGGTGCTATATCACCCCCAAATGGTTCTTCTTTTCTGGAATTCAAGTCTTTTGGCATAATTGTTGTGTAGTATTTGTTGCCGTGTTTTATGTAGTTTTCTTGTATTTTGTTATATGTCTACATTTTGTACAGCACTTTGCCCAACAGCTGTTGTTTTTAAACGTGCTTTATACATAAATATGACTGACTGACTGACATCATGGGTGCTTTATAGGTGCTATATATCACTAAAAATGGTTCCCATATGATTACGAGCTTTAAGTGCTATTTAGCAAATTTTTTTTGTGACATTGAAGTGCAGTTATATTTTGTCTTTACTGAAGAAAAAGTTTGTCCAAAAATGACATTGTAAAGTGTTACACACCCACACATAGACAAGTTATTCTTCAGGCGACAAACAAAGACTGATTCCAGAGTCTTTATGTTTGATATTAAATATCAACTGCAGAATAAGAAATGTACTCCAGTAAGTACTATTAGGAGTAAAGTTAACTTTTGTAATGCTAAACGTTTGTTATTTCGCCTCAAGTTTTTGCATAATTTTAATTATAAAAATATTTTGCATAATTTTCCTCTGCTAACATGTTTTCAGTAAAGCTGCTAGCAACAATAAACATTATACACTACAGTATAGAAATTAAAATGAACACAACTCTTTTGGCTGTCACATTTTGTGAATAGGTCTCTCTCTCTCTCTCTCTCTCTCTCTCTCTCTCTCTCTCTCTCTCTCTCTCTCTCTCTCTCTGGCATGCCTCTCTCTATCTTTGGCCTGACTTATCAGTCATTCATCACTGTTACACAAGGAGCTTCACTGGAGACAAAGTGTGGGATAAACAGCGAGCCTCACAAGATCTGACACCCGTTAAAACAACACACATAGACAACATATCTCTCTTTTACAATAGGACTCAAAAGCTCTTGTTTTAGACAACCAGGGAACAGCCTGTCAGTAAAGACATCTCGAATACCTACGAAAGCTGTCCTTTTCTGGAATTCAAGTCTTTAAACATCAAAACGGGAAAATTAATGTTGACACAACACGCCTGTGTGCCACGAGCATCCCAGAAGTATCAGAGCCACGTCTGTTACTGTGAAGAACAAAGGGAATTCATGAATAAATCACTGTGATGAGTAAAATGTATCTAGATATCAAAAAGTGGTTTGATATGCAGGACTCATATGAAGAATTGTGCTGCCCTCTGCAGGAAGAACAAGAAAGTGCAGTCAAATGTGCTTTCATGCAGTAGACTTGAAAAGATGTAGTGACATAAAGATATTAAGACATATAAGACATATAATTAGTAAAATAAAGTGGATTATAAAACTAAATAACTTTATTAACTTTCATGTTAAGCCTTTCTGCAGATCATTTGCTAAGGCATTACTTCAAAAACATTTAGCATTTTCTAAGGTATTCAGCCCCTCACACATATTGTTGTCTCTATAGAAAGACTAAAAGTGTAATTTTATAAAAAAAAATATTGCATGGGAGACTAAATAACCACTACAGCACTTTTCTAAATAACTAATACCTCAAGAAAAAAGGTTTTGCAAAAATCATGATGAATGAATTTGTTGGAGTGCCAAGTGGATTTCTGTCTGCTTCTTTCCCACCAAGAAGTTTTATTTGTGAATAGATAAAAAAATCTAGCTTCAATAATACAGGATTCCTTTATAATTACTAGAATCATACAGACATTCTTATAAAATATGTAACAGATTATGAAATGGCGAAAGCAACATTTAACAAAGTTGTGTCCCAAAGAACATTTTGTTATATACAAAATGTGTTAATTCATCAATATTCGATTTGATTTGATTTTATTATAAGGGATTTTCCTTACGGGCGTCTCTGGACCCAATGTGCTGTCATCAAGAACTTATAAATATTTAATAGCTTCTAATGTGGAAAAAAAACTAGCTGAACATATTTTATGTTTTTTTTTTTTTTTTTGCAGAACTACCAACCAAATTTTTTTTCTGTTGGTCACATCTTACGGTATCTCGCCCAGGGCAAGTGCGTCAGCACTGCTGCCAGTGCTTCCTAAAAAACAAACAAAATAAAAACAGGTGCATGATGCTTCTACGTAATGGCTCTGTCTCATATGATCTTTTCTTGTAGAACTGTTTTGTGCAGACTCTCAGCATGAATCCACCTTGTGAGCCTCGATATCGCTTGACACCCCAGCATGAAGGAGAAAAGTTCACCAAGGTGAGATCAGGCAGTCTGGCACCACACAGCACCTGCTGTTTGTAACCAGGGGGAAGTTTTTCTCAGACCAGCACACGTTTTATCTCCGCTGGTACATTTGGGTTGACAGTTCTGGCAGAACGCATTACGAGAGAAAAGCCTCAGGTGTGTTTGTACTTGCGGGGGTCATTAAAGGTCACTCTAGAGGTCATTTAGAGATGGCTATCAACTGGTGAGTCACAGCCAAAAAATTTAAGTGGGTCTGTTCTAGTATGGTCACAGAAAAGTAAGGAAAGCAGCGCATAATAAAAATAACATGATGTAAAGCATGTAAAAAAAATGATAAAATTGTAATCAACAAAATAGTTTCTTTTTCCATTTAGTCTACACAAGGTGCCCTAAAAGGTGCATTGCAGAAGAAACATGTTTGTTTTTAGAAAAAAAAATATTTTATAATCTAAAAAGGTTTTTTGGATCTTAAAGGTTCTTTATGGAACCATTCAGTCACAAATGGTTCTTCTATGGCATTGTAAAGCACATTTTGACCCTGGACCACCAAATCATAACATGGGTATATTTGTAGCGATAGCCAAACATATATTGTATGGGTCGAAAAAAAATTTTTAAAGACAAAAATCACTAGGATATTAATGATCATGTTCCATGAAGATATTTTGTACATTTCCTATAAATAAATAAATAAATAAATATATATATATATATATATATATATATATATATATATATATATATATATAAACACACACATAAAAAAAAAATGATTAGCAGTAATATGTGCCAGATCTCGGCTAAATACTGTTCTGTCCCAAGTAACCATAAAACAAAGTTTATTTATTCAGCTTTCAGATGATGTATAAATCTCTATAAAAAAATGGACCCTTATGAATAGTTTTGAGACACGTTTATATTTAAAAAAGGTAAGTTATATTAATATTTTTGCTTATTGCCAGACCTACAGTATGTAAGTTTTGATAATAATCATAATACATTTTAGTCATTGAATCTGGGTCACCGTTTGTGGTCCAATGTAACATCTAAAGCAAAACCAGTTAAAGGGGACATTTCCCAAGACTTTTTAAGATGTAAAATAAATCTTTGTTGTCCCCAGAGTACATATGTGAAATTCTAGCTCAAAATACGATATAGACAATTTATTAAGTCATGTCAAAATTGCCACTTTGTAGGTGTGAGCAAAAATCTTTTTGTAATATCTTTTTGGGTGTGTTCCTTTAAATGCAAATGAGCTGATCTCTGCTGATCTCTGCTGTAAATAGCAGTGTCATGGTTGGATAGCGCCAATAAGGACCCCTTATGACATCACAAGTAGAGCCTAATTTCAATAACCTATTTTTTCACATGCTTGCAGAGAAAGGTTTACCAAAACTAATTTACTGGGTTTATTTTTGTCCATTTTCTAGGTTAAGAGAAGCACCGGGGACCAAATTATAGCATTTAAAGGACAAGTTCTGTATTTTAGACTTAAAGCCCTGTTTTCAGATTGTTTATGGTCAAATAGAATGGTTTTGACTGAAATTTCGACATTTTCGCGTGTTTGTGTTTCAACTCAGACCTCTACAATGGGTTTAATGGTGCACTGGAACAATCCTTCCTAAAATGCATTAAACTTTCGTTTACAAAGACGTGAAACTCACCGAGTGGTCAGGGGTGTTCACTGATATGCTCACACAAAAATCGCTGCAAAAGATGCTTTCCAACAGCTGTTTTAGCATTCGTTGTTAACTTGTGGACCTATTTTCCCAAACGCCTCACACCCGTACATTCTTCCGCTTAGAGCTTGAATAATAGAAACTCCAGCCCAGGTGGTGGCGCTAATCCGCCATTGCCAATTGCAAGAATAGAAACAAAGTTCCCGGCGCGGAGTAATACCGTACCTCACAGGACGTCTAATACAGTCAATGGAGTTGGTAAAAACTACGATAAAACCTGTTGGAATGCGTCTTTTGGAGCGATTTTTGTGTGAGCATACCAGTGAACACCCCTGACCACTCCGTGAGTTTCACGTCTTTGTAAACGAAAGTTTAATGCATTTTAGGAAGAATTGTTCCAGTGCACCATTAAACCCATTGTAGAGGTCTGAGCTGAAACACAAACACGCGAAAATTCTCAGGGCAGCCGAAAATGTCGAAATTTCAGTCAAAACCATTCTATTTGACCATAAACAATCTGAAAACAGGGCTTTAAGTCTAAAATACCGAACTTGTCCTTTAAACATGGAAAAAGTCACATTTTCATGCCATGGCTCCTTTAAGTACCACTTCAGTAACATAAACACATCAGCACAAATCAAAACTGTAATTAAAACTCACATTAAACTATATTTCTGTCATCATATCAGGCACTTGAAATAAATTTTAATTTCGGTTAGACCCTAAAGGTAAAAAGCCCCTATCGTTTTTGAGTGCTTCAGCTGAGGAGAACCGAGTCTTTCTAAAGTTTCAATCTGTTCTGCACCAGCTGCCTTTCCAATGTTCACCCAAGTATTTCAGTACTCCACTTTTAATGGCCTCTACAATCGCTGGACAATCAACAGCTGTGCCCTTTACCGAGTTTAATCAAGCTTACAGGACAAAAGGGTTTCCAGCTTCAACCTTATCCTCCCACATGCCCTGTAATGCAAAACTGGCCAAATTTGGATTTGATCAAACTGTCTCTGGACATTGCACGAAACTAACTAGTCTGTCAGCAATGAAACACACACGTTTTGATTAAACCACAATGGTGGATATGCCGCAACCTGTTGCATTGCCGGCTAATTTACATTCAATAAACAGAAAGCAAAAAATGTATACATTTGCATAGGCCTACTTCAATTGTCATGACTATATAGTAACCTTCTTCTATACACTTATTAGTGTAGCTGTAGCTCAATTTATAATGCATTGCACTAGCTGTGCAAGTAATAGGTTCAATTCCAAAAGAACACACATATTGATAAAATGTACTGCAGTGGCGGCCAGTGACTTGTTTTTTCGAGGGCGCTTGATGCGAAGTTCATCACAACATGTATGTAGCCCGTCATGTGTGTGGTTCCTTTTTTCAAAATATGTGTTCTGCACATCAAGAGATCATGTGTGCATCACGTGCTTTGTCAAAATAAGTGCCTGCTGCAGATGCGTCTAAAGGGTTTAAGATAAAAGAGACGCTCGCGTTTGCCAGATACTCGCATAATCTCATGCGTAATCAGAGTTTACTGTTAAGGGAGTGTCTTGCGTGTATTTTGTGAACGTGAGCGTCTCTTTTATCATAAACGGTTTTGACACGTGTGCAGCAGACACTTATTTTGACAAAACACGTGATGCACATGGTTCACATGACGCACACATATTTTGAAAATGCAGCAACACACATGGCACTCCGAACACATATTTTGAATTAATAATAATAATAATAATAATTCATTACATTTATATAGCGCTTTGCAGCACTCAAAGCGCTTTACATATGAAAGGGGGATTCTCCTCAACCACCACCAATAAGCCCCTCAGATGAGCAGTCATGAGCCGCCACTGCTGTATACTTTGCGCTGTAAGTCACTTTGAATAAAATCGTCTGTCAAATGCATAAATGATAATAAAATAATGCTTTTTTTGGAAAATAGAACAGATATTTAAATTTACCAAATATACAGAATAGTAGTAAGACAGCAATGCTGAAAAAACAGAATACCAGCCAGAGGCATCATGCCCATTCAAAATGAGGGGGCATTTTCCCCCTCGTTTTTTTTAGCCAAATGGATTTTGCATGCAAACTCAAAATCAAAGAAGCGTCCATTAATCTGTTACTTGTCTTTTAATTTGTTTAATATGCAAAATATTATTAATTCTGTGCTGCATCCTTGTCACTTTCAGATATTTTTGCCATTTTTATCGTGTTACATTACTTTATTCTGGCGGCAGGCGGTGCAGTCAGCGCAGTCGCAGACGTCATTAGCGTCTGAGCGCGCTCACGAGCTCTTTGCTGTTTCTGCTGCTTTGTGCTATCTGAGGAATTAAAACGTGTAAGAAACGCTTACAACATTTCCAAACCCAAGTACAGTAATGTGCAGTTAACCTTCTCTGTGTAGAAAATGTATGGTTTAAAATGTAACAGTCTCGCCGTTATATTATTTCTAGATTGGTACAACGCCAAAGTTCGCCAGAGTTCACGGGGACGCGGAATCACACATGCTTGAGGTAAAATTTAATGCAAAAATCCGTTCCTCATATATTAATTTATTTAGAAATATTTTTTAATCATTATTTAACATTAAACTCAATGACGTGGCTATAGCTTATGTAATTTTCGTTGTTTATATACTTTATGGATTTAAAATTACATTAATTTTATAGAATAATGGAGTTGTTGTGCAAAATACATTAATGACACAATTAAACAAGTCATTAACAAAACGTAAATAAACAAAACATGCAGTTTCAGATGTAAATATGATGCCATTATGTCAGTATTTCGATTAAATAGTATTTGATATGTAAGTTAGTCAACACTTTTATTTTGGAGGTTTTTGGATGAAGGCAGGGGCGCTCAGATTGTTAGAAATGTAAGTCCCAAAAGACTGAAAGCTTTATAATAATATTATTTGGTTTGATGTCTGTGTATGCACAAATTTCTGTGAGCTGTGCACACTGTGCCCCCTTAAAAAATTGGTGCACGAACCCCCTGATACCAGCAGGTGCTGGTATGTTTGTGACCACCAACTAAACCAGCATGACCAGCATAGACCAGCATGGGAATTGTGCTGGTCTATGCTGGTTTGTCCAGCAGGGATTGTCATAGGAACAAACAATCATATAAATTTGACCTTTTTGAAGACCTCCACCCTCAGTCTGTTGGTTTGTGACATCAGTCTCTTCTTCTCATCTTCCTTCTTCTTGGTCACTTCAGGTAGTTTTTTATAGATTCTGAAAGCACAGATCGAACATCAAGTCACATGCTATTCACACAAAGAAGGAAACTGCTATGTGTCATTTTTAACAGTTATATTTCATCTGATCTGGATTTTTATTCCAGTAGAAAGATATCGTAAAACACTGTCTTTATCAAATGGGGGTCATATTGTGATTCTGTGCTGATAAGCGTAGCTGTCTGATCCGGATCATGTGCAATAGTGTGTGCATGTGTGTGTGTTTAAGTGTGTATGTGAAAACTAACCGTCTGGATCTCCATTGCATCTCTTTGCCTGAGATGGCTCTGTCCCTGGGTTTGAAAAGGTTATCTACAAAACACATATAGCAGAAGAAGAATAACGAATGGAAAGGTCATTACAGAGCTTAATATCTAATTTCGTCTTTTGTCTTCAGTTGCATTTTTTTTTAAGATAAAAAGATAAAACATTAGCTAAGGCGTCATCGACCTGCATGCTTTGCTTTATGTGTTTAAATTCTAAAACACTCTTTTAACTGATGTATTTAAGCTTATTGATTAATAGGCTTGCATTAATAAGAACATTTTCACATTTTCTTTTTAAATAGCAATTGTAAAATCTCAACGGGCCAATAGGGGGCATAAGTCAGCTGCACTGACACCAGAATAGCTCATTTACTTTTTAAGATGCATCGTTCATCCTCATCAGAAATGAAATGAAATATGCAGAGATCTTGACTGTATCTGTTAGCTTTCTGTATGTCTGTCCCACCTCAAGTTTTGTTCTGATATTCCTGAAGTTTTAATGCACCAAATGTTTCACTGCAGCACTCTGGTATGTATTAGGCACTTTACTCTCTCTCTTTCTCAGTGACTGCATCAATAATGTACCTTGCTGCAGTGTGTTTGCCCTGAAACTGCGTGGTTGCTTTACAACAATCCCAAGACAATGACTCTGTGTCTATCGTGGACATGCATTTTGCAGCAATTTGTCGCATTGACATCACATTAGTGGTTCATACTTACTCTGAGTACCTGATTTGGGTAGCAATAGCCTATAGTAGCTGCAATACTGTGACTGCATTGCTGCAGAAGCAAATCTGTACTACAGCTACTTGAACTGCAAGTATCTTACCACTAAGTGGGTGTGGCTTGGTGCAGTTGGGCCTAAAGTTAGCCGTCTCCACGGCCATTGAAAATTCAGCTGTATTTAAGCTCCGCCTCTGTCTGGCCCTCTGTTCCAACCGTCGCAACCGATTCTGAGATCGAGAGATGAAATCTGGACGAAACAGCTCAAGAGCCTCCTAAAGTACATACATTCAGATATGAATGCAAGGTTTGCACAATACCTTGCACAATAGTGACAAAAGGAAATAATGTTCAGACATGCATCAGTAAAATCCAAGACAGTAGTTCTCAACTGGATTTGGTTTTTGGAACCAAAAAAATTAATTGAAGTGTAAAATTGAAAAACTAAAACTTGTTAAAGGTGCCAAAGAATGCATTAAAATAATATCTTAAATTGTTCTCTGGTATATACATGTGGTTTATTAGGTGCAAAAATTATCCAGAGATGGTTTTACATGTCTGTTTACAACCCTAGGATTTGCCTTTCGAAATAAGTGGTCTATTATTACCTTATTTGAAAGGGTCATGAATAATGATGTTGAGCTCTGCTCTGATTGGCTGTTTCTCAGAGCAGTTCAGTTCAGTAGCTCTGTGTGTGTGCAAACAGACCTTATGTTTGAGCCTTTATCAGACAAAGATACGGAATTTGAAGATTAATAAATTGTTTATAGATTGTTAATGGACATTTCTGAGGGTTACTGTAAGTTTGTGTTTATTTCAGTATGGACCTGCAAAACGTAACTGTAACGTCAATAGAAGAACTTAAGCCAAACGCTAGCATATAGCATTAACTACCCACTGAGCAAAGCGTCTTAAAAAGACGTCATTTCGACGTCCCATGAGGAGCCAGAATGAAAGTTTTTATGACGTCTTTTTATGACCTGTTCTGAACATCCAAGATTGATGTCAAGGGGACCTCCACGCAAAGTAAACTATTTAAAATGTGGCCATTTTAGACATTATATGTGTATATATAATCTTTATATATGAATAAATGTAAAAAAATATTGCTTATAGATAATTCCCAAATATACAAGTTCCACCTTAACTGTCTGCGTCTGCAATCTTGCTCTCTCTCTCTCTCTCTCTCTCTCTCTCTCTCTCTCTCTCTTTCTCTCTCTCACTCTCTCTCTCTATCATTCAATAATTTAAGTGAAGTGAGGTGAACTTCACTCTCCCTCCCACACTTGCTCTCGCTGGATAATTGTTACATGTACATTCTCTAAAGCAATGTCATCACCATTACAAAAAGTTGTTTTAACAAAGCATTGTTTTGAAGTAGGACCATACTGGCTAGACTAACCAAATTCACTCTATTTTTTGTCATTTCTACCTGCTCGTTTTTGAGAATTTACAAGATTCTGATGTTTTATTGAACATGTTTTGTCACCATCATGGTGATCAGTGTTTCCTTTAGTTGGGTAGTTTGACTCTTTGTTTTTATATTGTAGTGTGTGTGCATGATGATGGTGTGTTTAAACACATTATTATTGCACTAAGTGTTTGTTAGCAATGCAACTTACTTGTGGCTCCACATTAATTACATTGATGGTCAGAAGTGATAATATAATATAACTGAACTAACAACACAGATAAAACGTCATAAATTTTGTTTAAAAGTAAACTACGGTCTAATTTTTGATTGGAGCTGCAATAAACCTACTTCGGGGCATACTGCTGCCTACTGTAACTGAAAATGAAATCTCATGGCTGTAATCAAAAATGTAAAGTCTAAAATTTTTTGACACAGATGCAGATATCAAGAATCAGCTCATGAATCGCAACAATGGTGAGTTTTCTACATGTTGCAATGCATTGCACCAACATTATAAAACTCATCATGAGTCCAGAGATTGTCACCACTGTTGTGATTCATGGGCTGATTCTTGATGTCTGCATATGTGACAATGAAATCTGGACTTTTAATTGTATATAAGCGCTTCCCAGTGGTGGTATGAACCTAAATAATAAGTTGGATGTGACACCTCAAATCAACAGAGAATTGAGACAATACTACATGGTTTACAAAATTAATTTACAGACTTTACATATGTGGTATTACTCTTGGTATACTTTCAATGAAGTTGTAAGATCCACATGTGAGTTTTGTTTATAACAAATTTTCTTTGCAACAAATAACATGCTTTAGCAAACACTCATATGAAGAGTCAAACTACCCAACTAAAGGAATCACTGATCGTCATTATGGTGACAAAACATTTTCAATAAACCGTCAGCATATACGTCTCTGTTTATTAAAGAGAGAGAGAGAGAGAGAGAGAGAGAGAGAGAGAGAGAGAGAGAGAGAGAGAGAGAGAGCATTTAAGGTGGAACTTTATCTATGAGCAGTGCTATGTTTTTGAACACTAATCTTTGAATAAAGATTACATTATTTTATCAGCTTAACAAAATTTTTCTACAAAAATACACGTGATGTTTATGTTTTTTGACTCAGAACTCATAGACCACATTTGTATAAAATGTTTTTTAATTGATTTCCCGAACCCCTTTTGGACGTCTACCTGACGTCCAAGAGGGGTCATAGTCAGACGTCCAGATACTGTACCAGATCTGCACGTTGTATAGACATACAGATAAGGGCCTGGACCAACCGACCTAATATAGACATGATCTGCACGTCGAGCGGACGTCTCATGTTTGGTGGGTAGCATATAGCGCTAACTCAGCAGTCACAACTTTGTTCTTAGAATTGTAACAACATTGTTATTAATTAAATGTGTAATTTAATGTTGGGGCATACATCACAACTGTAACGTCACAGGCAATGTTATGTTGAGATTTGCCTGGTTTCTAACGGTCTTTTGCATGCACAAGGTTTACATTAGGAGGAAATAATAGCATTTGAGGATCACGATATGTCATCCATACAGCCAAAAAATATATTTTAAAATATAATTCAAAATATACAAAAAAGAAACAAAAATATACAAATGGCCAAAAAATATATTTGCTGAAATATGTTTACAAAAAACGCTGATATGTTTTTTGGCCATTTTTTGTATAGACGGTTTCATCGGACGCACGTGATACACGTCTGGATCCGAACCTTACTTCCGGTTTCGTTTTTTTAATGGTCTGACTAGTTACTAAACTGATCTCTCGAACAAATGCCTCGTCGAAAATAACAAATGTTTTGGTTTCCTAGGTAATCTATGTGTTGTTTTTTGCTTGTTATATAAATAAACTACGTTTAAAGAACTTTGTTGTTATTTATTCTAAGCGGCGTTTACCGGAAGTTACGTGCGGACCGCGACAGCCGCTTGTTTATGTTGTTACTGCTGAAACGGTCTATATTGTAAAATATATTTAAAAAATTTAATTTTAAAGCATTAAAATATATATTTAGCCCTCCATATATTTAAATACAAGATAATAATATTTATTATTAATTATATATACATTATATTCACATCACATTGTAAGAAAAACTTTATTTTACGAACCTGTAAATATAACCGTTTTAAAAAGGTTAAAATTAAAAATATTTTCAACTTCAAAAATATACTTTATAAAATATACTTCTATTTAGCATATATTTAAAATATATTTAGGCCAAATTTTTTTTTTGCCAATTGGGATCTAAAATTAGCAATATATTTGCTTGCCCTTGAAATACATTTTGTAATATATATGCCTAGATATATGAAGGTTAAAACTAAATATATTTCCAAATGCAAGAATATATTAAACTAAGCATAACATTCTACAAAATGTATTTAGCATATATTTTAACTATATTTTGGCCAGAGAAATGTATTTGCTGTATGGGATGTACAGAACTCTTATTGTTCATCAATGCCTTTACAGTTTTCCACCTTAACACTACTTTGTAGTAACTGTAAGCTCTACAAAATGAAGAAATTATACACAGACGCAGTAAGAACATTGGCATTTATATGTAATAAATACATTTGACATTTTATTTCAATAGCTAATAATTTACTACCCCCACCCAAAAAATGCTGTAATTCTGTTCTGCATTTATAAATGTAAAAACTAATTGAAGTTTTTGCATCTTTGCATTGCATTATTCATAGTAAGCTACTGAGGATGAGGGCGTTTCAGTTGTCCAAATTGGCCTCTGCCAACCTTGCCAGGTTTCTGTTAGAAAGTGACGGATGAAATCGACCCAAAATAAAGCCTTTAACATTAACAACAAGAGATCGGAAGCCATTTCTTCTTTTCAACAGATTATAAGCCTATTTATTTTCTAACTACACAATTATATGGTTAGTTGAATTTTGTTATTTATATTTACCATTGTTTATTCCCTTGTGCAACATCCCTGTGTTGCGAACCACCAGCTGAGAACCACTGTCTTATAGATGATTAATGTTATAATAATCTTTACTATTAAGGGCTATATGGTTATTGAGAATATAAAAGCATACCCTTAAGCTAAGTGACCGAAGTTTAGTGTCGTACTGGTCAGGCCTGGACGCACAGGTGCAATTAATCAGATGAGGAGAGACCGACCACTCAATACCCCTCCTGACTTTCTCAGCAGTGTGGGAAACTGTTTGGACCTGACGGGGGACCGTTACATGCACCTTTGGGCCCCCTGTATGGATAAATAATGACACTGGCTGCCTCAGCATGCACACTTGCTGCTACCCACTTTGGGGCAGTTTCCTAGACAGGGTTTAGATTAATTTAAAACTAGGCCTTAGTTATATGAGGAGATATGAAACAATATTGGTGTGCATTTTGAGACAAAACAATGGCACTGATATAGCCTACATTAAGATACGTCAGTGCATGGTGTTTTTAAATTGAAGCAGCTTAAACATCCATTTTAGTATGGGATAGAGGCAGACACTTCTTGAGTATTTTAAGTAAATTTTCCAAGCATCTGTGCTTTATCAGAGTGTTTGTCTTGGGAAAAAATGTACTTTACTAAAAAATGTTCACTACATTCTAAAGCATAGAATCATACTGTGTATTCCTTTTATATTGCATATTAAAATTTATTTAATCCCTAATTACATTAAAATGGTGTACTTTTACTAAGTACAAAAGTACTTTTTACTTAAGTTAAAGTAAAAAAAAAACTAGATGTTTAATGTACTTAAATATTAAATATAAACAAAAAACTTGAAATTATGAAATCTAGTGGAGTAAAAATTATGATAATATGCTTTGGAATTTTCCAAAGAAAAACACTGATAAAATAAGAATACTTAAAAATGACTTTTATGTAGAAAGTAAAATGCTTAAGTAGTGTCCGCCTCTGGTCTGGGACTAAAATAAGCCTTGTCGGGGGAAAACGCCCCTTTTAAAGGAGACATTTTACAATATATTTTTAAAATGTCAAATAAATCTTTGGTGTCCCCAGAGTACGTATGTGAAGTTCCAAATAGATCATTTATTATAGCATGTTAAAATGTGGCCATTTCGCCACAATATGGCTGTTTTTTTCCTTTTAAATGCAAATGAGCTAATATCCGCAATAAATTGGCAGTGGCGTTTTTGGATAGTGCAGATTAAGGGGCGGCCCCAATTTCAATGACCTGTTTCTTCACATTTGCAGAGAATGGTTTACCAAAACTAGTTACTAAGTTGTGCTTTTGCACTTTTTCTAGGTTGATAGAGGCACTGGGGACCCAATTATAGCACTTAAACATGGAAAAAGGCAGATTTCCTTGATATGTCCGCTTTGACACTGAGTGTGCATTTTACTTCTGTGATAAGTTGGTCAAGATTGTGAGTTGGAATGGGTTGGTCTGGATGCTAGGTTATGGATGTTCATCTGCTGAGGTTTAAGGATTAAGAAAATAAGATACTGTTAAAGAAAAGTTGATTTTAATTTCAGCTTTTTACTCTTATACTTACAAATTTGTTTGCTCAAAGTCTTTGCTTCTGGAGACTGTAAGTCAGGATCAGTTATTGTATTTCTGTGTCCTAGATGTTCCACACTGACAGCAGATGAAATTGTTTTGAATATTGCAGGGGAGTCCAGCATCTTACTCAAAACAGGCTCTAAAATCAAAGCAAGTTATTCCTTAGAAAAATAGGGTAATCCAAGCCGTTTTGTTGTAGAAATATCCATATTAAAAACTTTATAAACGAAAATAACTAGCTTCCGATAACACCGCTATCTTAGACTCCTCTGTATTCAGGAGAGGGTATCAGCGTAGTGTACGCACTTTTATTATTGACATATGACAAATTGGGATGGCGAGGGCACAGAGCAGCAGCAGAGAAACCTCCCTAAACTGTGTACACTCTCTTCTTGAAAGCGGACGCGACCAAGATGGCGGCATTACCAGAAGCTAGTTATTTTCGTTTATAAAGTTTTAAATATGGATCTATTTCTACAACAACACTGTGCGGATTACCCTCAGAAGGCCTTTGAATATCATCGTGGAGCCGTTTGAATTTATTTTGTGAAGGATGGATGCACATTTTTTGGACTTGTAGTAGTGGACCCCATAACTTTACATTTGATTAACTGAAATATCTAAACATTTTCTAAAATAACTGAAAATGTGTTTGTCTGAGAAATGATGGACATATACATCTCGAACGACTTGTGGGTGAGTAAATCATGGGTTTAATATTATTTTTGGCCGAACTATCCCTTAAGGAGACGTACATAAACACAGGGCATTGCAAAGCGCAGTAAAGGTACAGTATATAAATCAGGCTCGTGCATTCAGTAAGAGCCCTCTGGGGCCTCACTGCAATGGTACCTGGTATAAGTTTACTAGCGCCCAGTAATGCTGCTGTGCCATCACATGGCTCATATAACACATGCAGATCAGTGTACTGCAGATGAGAGGATGATATTCTGCGACTCGTCATGGGGAAATTTGTTTAGCTGTGAATTTGCACTGAGAGCCAGAATGGGGAGCAAGAAACTGATAGACTTTAGGTGCAAGGTAATGTGGAGTCAATGATGCATCATCTCAGATATAAGAAGATTGAAACTCGTCCTATTTTCTTTATAATAGGTCTCTCTCGCTCCCCTGCTCTCTCTCTCTCTCTCTCTCTCTCTCTCTCTTCCTTTTTAAAAAAAAAAATCTGTGTCTGTTAGACTGTGCGTCTAGTGTTCTAGGAGTCTGATCTTGAATGGTGTGCACAAGAACAGATACAAGGCCATACAAGGTCCACGGTGTCCAGCCCTTCAGTCACGCCACAAACTGTTTTCGTAAAAACAGGTAAAACAGAGAGTACAATTAGAGAGTAGTACGCTATGTTTTGCAGTTGTGCTCTAAAATCTCCAAATGTTGACTTAAAGGGATAGTTCACCCAAAAATTTTAATTATGTCATCATTTACTCACCCTTATGTTGATACAAACCTGTATTAATTTCTTTGTTGAACACAAAGGAAGATATTTTGAGCAATGTTTGTAAGCAAACCATTTTTTTTGAGGACCATTGACTTCCATAATAGTATATTTCCTACTATGGAAGTCATTGGTGCTTCTGTTTGTTGCTTTATTACAAATATCTTTCTTTATGCATAAAATAAAATACAGTTTTTTGTAATTATCAAGCTTTATATTATGCAAAGGTGACTTGCAAGGGCAAACCAATCAAATGGTCTGCCTTAAACCCGGGATTAAGGTACATTCAATATAAGCAAATTTGTCGCTGTGTCATAAACAAAGGAGTACCGTCCACTCCAGTAACTGACGAGAGTCGGATGACGTGAACTCCACTGCTTCCTTATCATTGGTAGTCGTTCTCGAAATTCACTCATAATTTGCATGAATTTAAACATTTCTCAACTTTGTTGCGCGACTGGACAATGGTCACTGTCGCTCATGTCGCCGGAAGTCGCCAAGCTTTCATGGAAATCAATGATATCACGACGCTCTGCTACGGCTAGTCGTTGATAGTCTGAATGCAGCTTTACACTGCAGAATTTTTGCCATTATATAAAATCATCACCTTTTCCCACTGTGCGACATGGATCGTTTAAACTTGTATACGACAAGCATGTAGACTGTACGATGATGACACCTATTGAATAGTAGGCTGTGACGGCGCCAAAACACGTTAGCTCAACGTCATCAGCATGTGCTAGTGGTAAACACTGTGTGTTGATCTTGCTCACAAAAACGGAAAAACAGCTGTCTTTGAACTTCTCTCACTGTACGGTATAAGAACACTGATTTATGTTGGCCTCCCAGTTTGGTTTTAGCTGGTTTTGCTGGTGAAGCACGCAGGTATAGCTGGACTTAGCTGGTCAGGCTGGAAGACCACCTTAAACCTACTGCCACCTTAAACCAGCTAAAATCAGCTACAAGCTTATGCTGGTCTTAGCTGGAATTTTCTGTAGGATCACAGAAATCGTGACGATTGCTTCAAGATGACAATCTTTCGTCTGGGACAGCCAAAAATCGTGCGGTGTATCCCAAGCTTAGTCGTACAGCATGACATACACTCTAAAAACAAATGGTGCTAAATAGCACTAAAAGTGGTTCACTGAAAGTGGCTCGTAATCATAGGGGAACCATTTTAAGTGCTATATAGCACCTATGTAGCACCTGTGTAAAAACCCTATTGTGCTATGTAGAACCATAGCTGGTGCTATAGTGGTGCTTTATAGGTGCTATATAGCACTAAAATAGGGTGACCATACGTGCCATTCTTCCAGGACGCATCCCGTCCAGGATTTTGTGTTCGTCTTCCGGAAGTCGTATTTGTCGACCGCATACGTCATAGAGGATTATTATTATTATTACAGCAAAGAAACCGTTACATTTTAAGGTAAGAATGAAACTACGATTGTATATCTTATGTTTTTAACTGATTGGTGTATGCGGTCAACAAATACGACTTCCGGAAGACGCACTGAAATCCTGGACGGGATGCGTCCGGGAAGAATGGCACGTATGGTCACCCTAACTAAAAGTGGTTCCCCCTTGATTACGAGCTTTTAATGCTATTAAGCACAATTTTTTTTAGAGTGTACTATGCAATAGTTATACAAAGAAATACAACACAAACATACTTTTCAAGCAAACAGGTTTACGACAAAAAAGCTTGTCGGTTTTAAACAAATATCGTGTTGAGAAAAGACACAAACTGACAATAAAACGTGTCTATAAAATTGATGTAGTTGTCAAAAATGCCAACAGGTAATCTATCTATGGTATGCAAATGACTTCACATACTCACTAAAAAACGTTATTTGATTTCAGATGCTAGTCGGTTTGATTTTGTTAAATGATGCGATAAAATCCATTTGAAATACATTTCTAACTTTGGTGACTAAAGTGCCCATGTGCCTTTGAGGCCCACTGCATTTCAACATAACATCAAAGCGTCAGTAATGCATTCAGAAGGAGCTGTCTGGAACAAAATAAAATTTCTCATTTACGAAACAACATTTTGCCAGAGGTTGCTGAAACGCATTCAAGCGCTGTTTGCCTATAAACACACTTGCAGTGTTTTGTTTTCCAGCATCAAGCCATTGCAGACCTTTCAGCTCGAGACCCCTGGCAGTTTAAGGGCCACAGGCCCTATTGCCTTATACCATAATCCATCCTTGGCTGTGCATACTAAAGAATAGCAGAATATACTAATGACACTGATCCTCTATTCTGCTTTTATTTTTTTAAGACTCTCACTGTTAAAAATCCTAAATCCTACCTTGGAGCTAACTTCCAAATAACAGATTTCCTTCCTTTTGTAGATATCCATTCATGCACCGACTATTACAGTTTATCAGTCCATCTATGCCAGATTAAACTTGCTCTGCCATTTTTTGCCAGTGGACCTTTTTTATGCCAACATCTGATTGACCCACTTAGGTGGTAAATGCCAATGCAATGTTCTACAAAAGTAAACTGTTCCAATCTTTCTTGTTCTGAGCCTTTTTATACTCTTTTTTTTTGGACAGCTCATTCCCATTCTTTAAAGGATCCTGAAGGGAGGCCGACTCATTAACAATGCATAAGCCACCAATCAGAAGGTGTCCGGCTTGAGTGTGAAACCGCAGAGGCTAAGATATCATGCCGTGTGTCCAGAATAGGCAAAGTTATGTAGCAGAAATTATATAGAATAAATGACAGTACGAGAGAGAGAGTGAGAAAGGATGGAGAGCGAATTTGCATGATATTAAGGAGCAGGTAGGTGATATAGGTACCTGAATGCTTGCTGAATGCCTGTATGGCTCTTAGATTGCTCTGCGGAGGCCCTAAGACATCATTAGCCTTTCCATTCACTCTGAAGGAAGCAGAAGATGAGTGGCACCTTGTTCTGAATGTCAATGATGTTAAAGTGGAATACTGCGTGTTGGAGATAGAACTCGTATTATTCCTTAAGGCACTACTGGTGGGAGCATCCATCGGGTGCCGGGGCAGCTTTTCTTTTCCATCAACGCCAATGCCTGATATGTCCCAGTCACTATAGGACCTTTTAGGTTGAATTATTATCCTAGATCTTTTAAGAGTCCGATTAGAAGATCTTCTTCCGAGGGAAATGGAGAGAGTGGATCTATGCAAAGTCCCACTGTATTTTTGAAGCTGTCCAAGAGGGATTGAGAGGGATTTGTCCAAGTACACAGTAGATCTGGACAGCTGGGATGGGTGAACGTAAATGTGGGCGCAGGAGCGGAAGAGTCTATCAGAAGTCTTTGAGGATGATGAAGAGTCTGTCTGATCCACTGGCCATCCGCCTGGTGAAGCTTGGAAACGTATGATGTTATTAGTGGAATGCTGTTCTGTGCGTTCATTTACCGTCACCACTATTGCCTTGCGTTTAGGAGGAGTCACAGTGACACAATCACTGGTTTTATTTTTACTGTTGGTCATGACTAAAGGGCGATGGCTACTGCCAGGCAGGTTTACAGGGCTAATTCTTGAG
Source organism: Paramisgurnus dabryanus (assembly GCF_030506205.2). NCBI lineage: Eukaryota > Metazoa > Chordata > Actinopteri > Cypriniformes > Cobitidae > Paramisgurnus > Paramisgurnus dabryanus. The sequence continues at coordinate 28,914,545 of NC_133353.1, forward strand.
CTTGAGTAAGCCAGTCGACTCCTGTTAGGTGACAAACTCCGGGCGGAAATGGTGATGGAAGAAAAACTGGAATGTAATGTGGGGGTGCTTAGGCAATTGAGTGCTTCAGGGACACTGCGTGTCCGGCTCAGGAATAAACCAGGTCTAGGTGTGACGGCTTGTGATCTCCATGGTTCGTCATTATATAATGTCAAATTAGATATAGAGGGAGATGTTCTCCTTTCTCTCGATGCAACCTCCCATCTAGATCTTGGATTCCTCCAAGGTGCCGTTGCATTTTGCTGCAGGTACCAGTGATGCTCATTGTCCACTGCCTGTAAATGTGACCAGAGATTTCATCTTTAACAAATGCTTAAACTTTTCACTTAAAACATATACTACAAACAATAAAGCTATGGGTAATATTTGAAAGTATTTTGATATAGTCGAAAAACAAACAGAAAATGTCCATATAATAGAAATCTAAAGTGACAAACCACCTCTAAAGTGCTCTGTTTGAATCAGAAATATTTGTGGTTCCTTTTGAATATAATATTTATCCACAGGCTAAGGGGCAGTTTATACAACCTTATATTTACTAAAACGGAAAAACGTAATTTGTTCTCTGGCAATTCATTTACACGACAACAGTATTTTGAGCAAAGGGCAACCTTCTGATCTCTCTGAAGCCCATAAAACATTGATGGGCAGCTAAAGGCAGCAAAAATTCCCATAGACCCCCATGTTAAAATGCCCACTTTACAACAGAAAATAATATGTTTTCAGCCTCGTACAAAAAGTGTTTTTGGTCTGTATAGCTAATTTTGCCCTTCATGACAACTGTGAGGGGGTGAATATTTTGTAACTCATCCGTTTAAATATTTAGCCTTAAAGTTTTGCATAATAAAGGGCGTGGCCACTTGAGTGATGGGGGAACTGCCACTGCTATCTCTAGAGTCGAGCTAGGCGGGCGTGGTTTTCAGCAACCAGTCACCTCAGCTTCACCCATGTCCCGCCTCTTTACCCATTTGCAATTATCCACGAGTGATGCGCGGTGACGTGGGGCAAAGATGGCGACGGCAGGCACCACCTACTATTGGCTTTAAAAAAGTTCCTCACAAACATATGGGTGACGTCACGGACACTACGTCCATAGATATAAAGGCTAGATGTCTTACGGCGGAGTCTCTAACGGTGCATTCACACAGGGCGTAAGCTTTAACGCCTAACGGCTTGTCTGAAGCGTGGCCAACAGCCAATCACAGGGGCCGCAGCACATGCTCCGGTCTTCCATAAACGTAATTGGCTGGCTCTGCCTAGGTTATTTGCATAAGGCAGTCTGATTGGCAGACGCTCGCGTTGCCGCTTGAAAAGACGGATCCACAATTCAGTTCGCCAACGCTTGACGTCACCCATTAAAAGTGAATGGGAAGCGTCAACGCTTACGCCCCATGTGAATGCGCCGTAACGGCATCACCTGGCGGCCATCTTACCTCAGACAGCTCGCTCACGCGTAGCATTGAGTTTAATGGTGCAGGTACTTTTAAATGACCATAACTTGATACATTTTTTACCGATATTCAAACGTTTTTTTTTTTACCAACGTTATTAATGTGGGTATAATTCTGGATGCTTTAACATGTTTCATGAATTTTTTATTTATTTTTAGTATAAGTATGCAGTGTCATAGGAACATCTTTGATGTTTATAACAAACCAAACAGTTTAAAAATCGGTAAAAAATTAAGCAAGTTATGGTCATTTAAAACTACCTGCCTCATTAAAACTTAATGCTACGAGTGAGCGAGCGCCCTGTGGTAAGATGGCTGCCAAAATGCGGACGTTCGACTCAATTGGCCAGCAGCGAGGACGAGACATCTAGCCTTTATATATATCTATGACTATTTCCATATTTTTTACAGTTTATGGTTTGGGGGCCTGAAAATGAAATGTTGGATTAAAATGTGTTCCAATGTTGTCTCTGTGTACAGTAAACGACAAAAAAGCAAAATCGTAAAAACTGGGATGCCATTGTACAGTAACCCACCCCTACTCGCACCCCCCTCTGATGAGACTTGAACCAGGGACCGGTCTGGCATGGGAGTCTGGCGCTCCCACAAGGAGGATAAAAGGTCGTGACCCCTATCGTCTGTTGCTAGAGCACCTCTTGAGTTCGGTAGTGAGGTTTACTGCACAGCTCTCACTCGCTAGCTGTCCTCCGTTACATTATGCGCATGTGTGTTATCCATACTGTATACAGTATGTGACATTGCCAACTACTGGCTGGCCTGGCATGTATAATACATCTTTTTAAGTTGTTTACATGAATCCTTTTTAACAATGTTATTGTCTGCAAGCAAAAAAAAATTGAAAACAATTGTGTAGTTATGCAGCTGTTTGCCAGTAACTTAATCTATATTTAAATTTATGTTCCTGGCAACAGTTTGTTCAAAGTTAAATGACCATTAAACAGTCTTTGTCTTTACAGAATAAAACTTTAAAATAACACCCTCAAGCAAAGCATTCTGGGAACCAGAAATCCTCATTAACCTTTTTCTGTTTTTCTCCTTCAGATTTTGGTTTCCAGAATACTTTGCATGAGGCTGTGATTTTTATTTTATTCTGTAAAGATAAATACTTGTTAATGTTTAATGTTTATTTTACTTTAAACAAACTGTTGCTAGTAAATAACATACATTTAAATCTACAGTAAGTTACTGGCAAACAGCTGACAGTAGTAGTGTAATATGTACAGAAATTTTAACAGGTTGCAAAAGTGCTGGGGCAAAAGGAAATGTATGTATATATTTATTTATTTATTAATAGCATGGTGAGAGCAGGTTGATCTATACACACATTGGGGGTCAATTTGGCATTAAAATCATGTTTTTTGACCGGTTGTTATACATAAATATTTATGTATTCACAATATCTCCATTAGGATGTTTATTATTTAAAAGCTTGCATGTTTGTTTTGCCAATTCCCAGTTATTCTCATAAAAAAAGTCTTAAGTGAACACATCAAACATACAGTGTAAAAACAAACCCTGATTAAACAAAAACTTGTGTCTTGTGTTGCATTAAAATAAAGCAGAAATCCTCAGTAAAGGCGTTCGAAACAGAAATCCTAAGTAAGAGAGTAAACAGATGTGTCTGGGACATTATTATTAATTTACCCAGCTGGCATCTTAATTCCATTTCCAACGCATCGCTGCTGATTTACGTGAAAGGCCAAACAGTATGACAGTAACTGCTGTTTGCGCTTACAGCAGCCTATCTGCATGTTTATTATAACTAGCAGAAATTGAGCACACACCACGAAACAATACTTGTTTACCGATTCTTTCACTATTGTATTCTAAAACTCCAGACGGAAATAATGAGCAATTCCAAATGATTTAACATGAAGTTAACAAAGCAAAAAAATATATGTAATATATTTTAATATATGCTTATAAAATGCACTTTCATGTGCGAACAATGAATTAGCAGAATTATCCCAAATTTCTACAATTACACAAACATTGTTTACAGGATTCTTACCTCAAAAATATTAGGTGAGGACTGATAAGGACATCTCCAACCTTTGAGCCGCTGGTTTGAATGCATGTCTCTTACATTTCCAGCTGTTGGAAAAGCAAATACTAAAGGGTCAACCATGTTATTAAAGTACATACTTTAAAACAAGTTAGCCTAAAGTGCGATGTCCATGTACCATACTATGCAAACACGAGACAAACTTTAAAACACCATCTGGCACGTCACAGCACGATATCTCTGACACACACACACACACAGGCTTTTCTTTCCCAGTAATGGGACCAACTCCCAGCTGCTCACCTTAAATTCAATTATTCATAAGTGGACATTATTATCCTCTAACCACGCCACTTTTACTCTGTTTAGACACGTGTCCTAAACTTGTTACTCCAGTTTGGTTCATAGCTTGTTGCTATTACAGATTTAGCTTACATCACTAAATTCTGAAATGTTTCAACGAATACCACATTTCTCTTATTGTGTTCAAACTGTGGTTGCCATAACACCTGTCATTATTGAATTATTCAGCAGCGAAACACTGGACATCCAGTTTTACAGATCTGGTGCCAAAACAGACCTCAGTGTGTATTTGTAAAATTGTGGGTGTTATTCCAAATGTCGTAGTTAGTTGTAAATTACTTTTAAAGACTCAAACCATCCTTCAGCGGGGCAAATATGTGTGTGTGATGATTGAGGTCATGCACTTTAAACAAAGACCAATGCAAACCACACTACTATGCAAACCACGCTTCTGTATGCTGAATATTCCATTAATTTTCCCACCCAGCTACTGAAACAAAACTCATTATTTACAGTTTTTCTGAATTGCTAAAACAAATTTTTTGAAACCATCACTCATTTTCTCAAAACCTTAAACACAAATCCCAATTTTACAGTTTTTCTGAATTGCTAAAACACATTATTTGAAACCATCACTCATTTTCTCAAAACCTTAAACACAAATCCCAATTTTAACAAAATTCACAGAACCCCTGACTCTTCTAGCAAAATCAAACAATTTCTTCAAAACCATTTCACTTGTACTCAAAATCAAACTAAGCTTTCAAATCATACACACATAAGTCTATAATATAAAACACTTCAAGCCAGGGGCGTTGCTAGACATAAAGCTCTACTGGGGCACAGGCCCCCCATTTTTTGCTGACTTTTTTTGAAAGCCTGCTGTGCAAGAAGTGTGCAACACTTCTATATAATGTCCTTAATTGCTTAAAGTGTGTGTTGCAGGTTCTTTTTTTTACGAATTTGTGCAACTTGCTTGTGTGTAATAACCATTTAAAGTGTTATCCATTGTATTTTATGTTGTTGGGTATCACAAAACCCGAAAAAGTATGAAAAAGTACAGCGGTTTGCAATGATTCTCCTTTCCCCCACAACGCACTGTATGACGTCACGCTGGGGAGAGAATTTACCAAAGCCGCATTGAGAGCATTGAGAATGACTTTAGAAAGACGAGTAAAGTACAGTTCTGATAGCGCAGATTATAGATAAATAGATAGATAGACAGACAGACAGACAGACAGACAGACAGACAGACAGACAGATGGATAGGCTAGTATAGAGAGATAGGCAGACAGCCAGATAGCATCACGTTAGCATATCTTCGTGTAGAAAGTAAACAAACAATTAACATACTCGTGCATGCTGGCTTGAGGGGGTCCATGATCTTGCCTGAAATGGGTGTAACTTTATGCGATCTTCAGCACAAACGGTTTTGGCAGCATGTCTCTAATCCAGGAAGGTGAGTGAGGCACGTCACATCTGTTCGCGGGGACCAGCGACCCAAACGCACTCACTTTCTTACAGCCAGTAGCGGAATGGCAATCGAGAGAGTCGGGACTTTCCCGGTTGGTCGATCTGATAATAGTTATACGTTTCGAGTTAACAACACCGTCTGGCGGCGTGATGGGCGCCGGTTCCCGCAGCCCGCTGGTCAAATTGCAGCCTCTCTGCTCAACAAAGTATATGAAAGTGCTCAACCTGTTCGGCAGGTCCAAACATGTACAGGATTTATAAAAATACGGTGATCAATGAGCAGTTCCTCCTCAAATGGCATAGTCTGTCGTGATGAAAAAAGCCGCCGAACGCCTGTTTATTACAGTATGTATGCGGTCGGATCCGAGTGTGCTGCAGCTGCTGACTGCTGCGTATAAAATGATTGTGTGATTCGTTATAATCGCATAAACAATATAACAAAGCATCCTTTTATTTCACAAAACAATATATTTGAGATATTATTTGATAGACTAGTAAGTGTGGATTAAGGATGTTTAAAAATCTCTAGCCTGGTGGTCAGGACATGAATGGATCAAATCAGCAGATTTGCGAAGTTTTATTTATCTCCAAATATATCATAAATACAGTTTTTCTGAATTGCTAAAACACATTTTTTGAAACCATCACTCATTTTCTCAAAACCTTAAACACAAATCCCAATTTTAAACAAAATTCACAGAACCCCTGACTCTTCTAGCAAAATCAAACAATTGCTTCAAAACCATTTCACCTGAACTCAAAATCAAACCAAGCTTTCAAATCATACACACATAAGGCTATAATATAAAACACTACAAGCATCCATTAGACACTACCTTAAAAAATGGAAAACACAACATCCAGGAGATCTGCTTACAGAAAAAGACATGTTTATTGTACATAACAACACACTTGACAAATACTGTTAAAAATCTCTATTACTGTAATCACAAGTTTAGTTAAGTGAATATAGTGAATACTTTACTGTAAGTACTGTAAGTAATTGTAAGTTTTCAATATTACTGTAAGCAGCACTTGTATTTTGTAAAAAGTCAGCAATCCAACTGCAAATTTTGCCAATTGCATCGTCTCTGGTGTCCTTTTCTATACTCTTCATCTGACTCTCAGACTGTTTCCAATTCACACAATTGGTAAAAAATACCATTAGATAAAAGTGTGTAGAATTTCGAGTTGTTGTGTTTACTCGATGATAACGGTGTTTTAGTTGTGTTCAACTTTTGCCTGCCTGTGTTTAGCATTTATAAAACAAGTGCATTGCAGTGTGAAATGTGTGTTTTAGTGAGAAGTTTGTGTTTAGAGTTTTGCAAAAAGAGTGCATGATTTGACAAATGGGTTTAGGCCACTATGAATTTGGTTCAGAGATTGGGGTTTAGTGTTTTAGCAATTCAGAAAAACTGTAATAATTAGCATGGTATCTTTGCAGTATAACACATTATATATTTCCTACGATGTATATATGATTTCCAAATTGTATACGCAAGTATTAAACAGCAATAAATGTCTCATCTATCTCTATGGCTCTGGCTGAGGCTTTCTCCACTTCTCCCCAGCGTGACGTCAACGCAGAATTGCGTAAAAAAACCGTTAATACCAAAAACGTAAAAAAAGTGTTCTTTAAGACCATTTTTGAGACATTTTAAAAATTATACACATATCTTGAGTGATTTATGTACCCATTAATCGACAGTGGTGGTTAACCTGCAACACGCCCTTTAACCCATTATTCTACAGTGCAACAGTTACTGCAAAAGATACATACAACTGTAATCTTCATCATACCTAACATTATTAACATGTTTGGAGGCATAAATAATTACAGCAGAGAAATATTTTGTACATTATACAATGATAGCAATGATTAATAACTTATTTTTACAAGAATATTTTAAGAAAACAGTCATTTTATGCCTGCTATACTAAATAATCTCAGTCATAGTTACTGCTGTTATGTGTCTAATATTTTAGTGAACTAAATATTAATTTCATATCTGAAAATACAGAACAGTATAACACATACATCTGTTGATTTTCTCAGCAACAATGCAATTCTATAGACTTGACCTAATTCCTGAGATTTTATCTCTAATGTTTGAGACCTGACAGGATGAGGATGTAGTTTCTCTTAAATCCCTTAAACTCATCATCTCTCCTTTCTGCTTCTCTTTCCCTGCTTTGCACAAACCATTTCTGATGTCCATCTACAGAAGCCAATAATGATCGAGTAAAAATAAGATTAGCATTATTATTTAGAAACGTACTTTAGTCTCGTCATGTTTTCATAAGCTAACTCACTCGCGTGGCGTCACCTTTTGAATGCGGTTGTGCGCTAATGACGCAAAGACGCGCGCAGACATGGATACGTGCGTGCACGCGTTAATGCGACTGCTTTTTCGCCAGGGGCGTCAGTTTGTGTTAAAAAGTGGTGGGGACACATGAAAAAACATTACAGCAGGATGGGAAAAATATTTAGCACATCAAAAATGGGCATAACGTAGGCCACACTGCAAAAAAATAACTTTCTTACTTAGTATTTTTGTCTTGTTTTCAGTAAAAATACCTAAAAATTCATAAATTAAGATGCATTGTACTGATGAGCAGAATGACCTAAGAAAATAAGTCCTGTTTTTAGACCAAAAATATCAAATTTAAGTGATTTTGTGCGTAAAACAAGCAAAAAAAAATCTGCCTGAATTTTTCTTGAATTTAGTGTTTAAGAAAAATGTTAAAGATTTTTTGCTTACCCCAGTGGCAGATTTTTTTGTTTGTTTTATGCACAAAATTACTTAAATTTGATATTTTTGGTCTAAAAACTAGACTTATTTTCTTGGGTCATTTTGCTCATCAAGAAAAAGCATCTTAATTTAAGAATTTTTAGATATTTTACTGAAAACAAGACAAAAATACTAAGAAAAAAATCTTAGTATTTTTGTCTTGTTTTCAGTAAAAATATCAAAAAATTCTTACATTTTAAAGCATTGCATTTTTTATTTTGTGCAAATAAACTTTTAACATTTCTTGGTTCGCTTGATTTTTCAGAACATTTTAACCAAATGCTTCCAAAAAGTGGTGGGGACAAAATCAGTCATTTCAAAAAGTGGTGGGGACATGTCCCCAGTGTAAATGACACCTATGTTTTTCGCTTTTACAAGCGTAAATTGGGTAACTGCATTGCATAAAGATCCGTTTTTGCCGCGATTGTCTTTGATTGCACTAGTTAACTGATACAATTTAAACTTGAGATTTACACCGGGGCACAAAAGATTTACACTGGGGCACGTGCCCCAGTAAAAGGGGTCTAGCGACGCCCCTGCTTCAAGCATCCATTAGACACTACCTTAAAAAATGGAAAACACAACATCCAGGAGATCTGCTTACAGAAAAATACATGTTTATTGTACATAACAACACACTTGAAAAATACTGTTAAAAATCTCTATTACTGTAATCACAAGTTTAGTTCAGTGAATATAGTGAATACTTTACTGTAAGTACTGCAAGTAATAGTAAGTTTTCAATATTACTTTAAGCAGCACTTGTATTTTGTAAAAAGTCAGCAATCCAACTGCAAATTTTGCCAATTGCATCATCTCTGGTGGTCTTTTCTTCCTCATACTCTTCATCTGCCTCTCAGACTGTTTCCAATCCACACAATTGGTAAAAAATACCATTAGATAAAAGTGTGTAGAATTTTGAGCTGTTGTGTTTACTCGATGATAACGGTGTTGTAGTTGTGTTCAACTTTTGCCTGCCTGTGTTTAGCATTTATAAAACAAGTGCATTGCAGTGTGAAATGTGTGTTTTAGTGAGAAGTTTGTGTTTAGAGTTTTGCAAAAAGAGTCCATGATTTGACAAAAGGGTTTAGGCCACTATGAATTTGGTTCAGATTGGGGTTTAGTGTTTTAGCAATTCAGAAAAACTGTAATTATCCTGTGCTGTATAGCTCCACAACCAAAACACCCAGTGGGAGAAAAGGAAGTGAACTGTAAACCATTTCCTATAAAACAGAAAATTATGCATTCATTGTCCTTGTTTTCTGTTGGTTCTACTTTATCTGTGTTTAACCAGAGAGGGGAATAGGACTAACAGCTGATCTGTCTCTGAAGAGTTTGGCAGTATTAGATGTGCTCCTTCACGGTGACTGATTGGTATCATGAGAGAGAGAGAGAGAGAGAGAGAGAGAGAGAGAGAGAGAGAGAGAGAGAGAGAGAGAGAGAGAGAGAGAGAGAGAGAGAGAGAGAGAGAGAGAGAGAGACCGAACAGTAGCAGCTCGTGGCCTGATCTGCGGATCATATATGGGAAATAGAAATAAAGACTCGAGAGGTTGCATCTGTGGGAGAAACAGGTTGTGAAGTGGGACTGACAAGTCATTTCTGTCCATCTGTGATCTGAGTTGCTGTGTCACAAATTTAAAGGATTGATAACTGTTTTCATGGCTCAGAATATAGAGATTTTACAATTTGGTATAATGATCAATAAACCCATTAAGATTTGCAGACCAAACATTATATCATCAATAATCAATAATCATTTTTATGCATTTATGCAAATCTACAATAAATCTATACAGTTCAAGTGCCTATTTATCTAGATTAATGTGTAACAATATATTATATTTGTTTGTGAAATCCAGGGTAAAGTCTTCAAATGGAACTATTGTTTTTGCAAATCAACTCTACATTTATTATAATATATAATACATGTTTCTTTAAAAACATACTTTATTCTTTTATTTTCATAAGTATATAGATTCTTTAGGAAGGAATTAAATAAAATCCAGTTTTGATTCGTATATATTTTCTACACTTAAGAAAGGTGTCCGGTTATGTGTAGGGGAGAACAGGGGCGAAAGTACAATTTTTCAGAAAAACTTAATTTTAAAAGATAATGTTTCAGACAGAGATATATTTTGCTGTGGTCAGTAACTCACAGGTGTGGTCTATCAATACCAGGTGGAATTTTGAACAAATGAAAAAATTACTAGTATAATTTCACTTTGAACATAAGTGTGGTGAATTGTTACTTTTTAAACACAACAAAACAAGATAGATTTTCGTGTTACACTTGTTTTTATTAATTATACATGACTATGACCTCTTTAATATGTAACTGCAAACATATTTTGTAATTTATCTTTGTAAAAAATAATTAAATTACATTTTCATTTTAAATGTCAGTTTTATCAAATGTTTCAAAAGCATCCAACAGTACAAACTTAAATTCAACAGTTTAAACACTATGAAAATTAAATTATTCTAATAAATTTAGAATAATATACTGTAAATGTGACAAAAGTAAGTGTTACTTTCGTCCCGACAGGATCTCCTCACATTTAAACCCGATTTACTTTTATTTTGAAAAACTCTTGGGGGCGGTTTCCCGGACAGGGATTAGACTAGTCCTAACACTTTTAAGAGCTCTCCAAACTGAAAATAACTTGCACTGACATATCTTAAAATACATCAGTGCCCTTTGTTTTACCTCAAAATGCACACAGGTAATGTTTTAGTAAGGCATGTTTGTTAAAACTACACTGTAAAAAAATTCCGTAGAAATTGCAGCTGGGTTGCCGGTAGAGATCGACCGATACTCATTTTTTCAAACCGATGCCGATAACAAATATTTGGAGGCTTATGTGCCCGATAACCGATATGCTGAACCGATTTTTATTTACTGTTATACTTCTGTTTTTGACATAATAATTACTACACTACTGAACTGAACAAACCCTTATAATAATAATCATCATCACAATCACTCCCTCTTTGCATACAAAGTCATAAATAGAGGGGTCTGAAAGAGTAAAGAATAATATTAATTTAATGAATAATGTAGAAACTATATTCCCAATACATGGACTATTCCAAACACCCCTATCATTTCGTCAGAAATGGACTGATCCAAAGTTCGCTGCGGTTTTCAGGTAACAGAGCGGGAGAGAGAGAAAAGTATACCGGAGTTGGCTGCTTGTTATACATAGTTTATAGAGTAAAACAGGTGGATTAAGTGCCTTTTTTGGGATATAATATCGTTGTTTTGACCAGCAACCTGAGCCTTCAGCAATCCAACCAGTAGTTAGCAAAGAGATTTTACAAATAATATCACTGACTGGAATACTACATTCAGGAAAGTAACACTCAAAACGGCTTATATATCATCAAATTTCTTAACTGGTAACATTATTTGATTTCAGAATAATTAATATTTAGTTGTTTTAGCTTATGAAATGGCTGTAGACAGCGCTGTTTATCTATGCATTTACTCGCGCATTAACTGTATTAAACTGTGACCGCTTGCGGAGGTAATAAATAATTAATTAATATCCACAGACATTTATTTAGATATTTTAGCAAAATAATGTTTATCTGGTAAATGTTAATAGGGTAAATCTTGTTAAAAGTGGTAGATGTGCTTTAGCCTCCGGTAAGTGATCAGCAATATGAACGTGATTTTACGATGCTAATTATAAGCATAAATAACAGAAAAACGAATTTAATTTAACGTTTTTAATTCCACAAAGCATTAATTCATGGCTGTTTTATTCATGCAAAGCTACGTCGTTATTGGGACCGGATTTTATGGATCAGCCAGCGTGACTCTGTGAGTTCGTCTCTATTCTTGGACAAGCTGCATACATTGCTTTTAATATATCAACTTATTTAACATAACATACATTAATGCACAAATAAGCTGTGCTATAAATGCCTCATATGCAAAGTAAGTATACTCAAAGTCCTTTTAATAAAGTCGCGTCACTCCGCCGTCATATTTGCTGTGCACGCTGCTGCTGCTGTGAGCTCCTCTCCTCAGATGCGTCCAGCGCGCAATTTTCTTGTTTATCGGTCAATCCGATATTACAAAACAGATATCCGATCATCGGAAAATGCTCAAATATCGGGGAAAATATCGGAAAACAGATATATCGGTCGATCTCTAGTTGCCGGTAATTTACCGTAGATTTAAATTTATGTTTTTTACAGGCAATATTTTGTTCAAAGTTAAATAAACATTAATTATTTACAAGTCTTTGTCTTTACAGAGTAAAACTAAAATAACAGCATCAAGCAAAACATTCTGGGAAACCAAATCTGAAGCAAAAAACTGAAAAAGGTTGATGATGATTTCTGGTTCCCAGAATGCTTTGCATGAGGCTGTTATTGTATAGTTTTATTCTGTAAAGATAAAGACTTGTTAATATTTAAAAATTTTTTAACTTTGAACAAACTCTTGCCAGTAAATAACATGAATGTAAATCTACGGTAAATTACCGGCAACCCAGCTGCAATAACATTGTAATTTCTACGGATTTTTTTTACAGTGTAGTTAAATTTCCTAATTAAACTAAGGCCTAGTCCTGCAGCTAATCCTGGTCCAGGAAACCGCCCCCTAAAGTCAAACTTCAGGATGTGTTAGAGCACTAAATAACCTGTAGATTGATGAAACGAGAAACACAACGCGTTATAAGAAAACAATGACCGCTTTTGGAATTTACTTATGGTTGAAAACACCTTACTGGATCTACACGCGGAAAACTGTGAGTAAATAACGCAAATGTGTCAGCTTTGTCAAGGGTTGTAAAGATGCTGTTTGGGATGCAACTGTTATCAGTCCTCTGAGAAAATCGCTTTGTTAATTTCGTCCCGTGTTACTTTTGCCCCGGTTCTTCCATATTATTAATGCAAGACGTAACATTATGCTGTTCAATTTGTTTAGCTTTGTGGGGAAATGATATGGAAATGTGCAGATGTGAGTGTTGTTTGTAAGGTTAGACTAATTTTCATTGCTTGTACAAGAGCGCATATGACAAAAACACTCGGACAGTGTGTGACATAGTATTATAATAAGGTAAAAGTGCCCATGGTTACCAAATGGCCAACAGTGACACACTTACCCGTGTTGTTTCAGGTTGGAGATTGAATTCCTTTACGTTGAGATGTCAGTTCGTTTTGGTGCACAAAGCATGCATCGCATTATGAAACTATTCTTTTTGACCTTTTGTAGTGTAAACATAGACCGAACTTGAGGCCACGCGTAATCTGCCTCCAATAGATTGCATAGGTCATCCTCCGCTTCAGTCATCTCCTTTCATCATCCTTTCAGTTTTTTCACTAGTAATATACTTGAGTAAGAGTAAAAAGTACCCATTTTTAAATTTACTCTAAAAGTACTAGTTTCCCAAAAAAATTACTCAAGTAAATGTAACGGAGTAAATGTAATTCGTTACTACCCACCTCTGGCGGTACCCTAACATTTATAAAAATACCTTTGCACCTAGACAGTCATGCCAGTACCTCAGAGGTAAATATTGGTAGCCAAGAGTTCATAATAGTAGCTTAGAGGTATATGTATACATATTTATAGACGGTTTCAGCAGTAACAACATAAACAAACGGCTTTCGTGCAGAGGCGGTCTTAATATAGAGGCATAGGTAGGCGGATGATGGAATGATTTTTGGTGACAAATCTTATTTTGACACATATTTTGGGAAAATGCTTTGAAAATTTTCAAAAACTCAACCATTTACTGTGGGCAAATTCACAACCCTTTCGTTATGTTCTTAAAGAAAACATAAATCTTTTGATTTGCATAAATCTGTTAATCAACCTCACTCCTAATTAAAACTGCTAAATGTTTAATAAAAATCCAGGATTTTTACTCTTTAATTGCAAATGACACATACAATTACTTATTTTCAATATAAAAAGTGATTGTGGACCAGGGGCCTCATTTATCAACATTGCGTAGAAAATGTTCTATATTTGTACCTACGAATGAAATTTAGAATGTGCCTAAGTACAAAAAAATAAGGATTTATCAAACGTGCGCACGGGGTTCGTACGCACATCAGTAAGTAATCCTTGATGATAAATCCCACTTGTTCTTAAGCACCATGCTCGTGCACGTTCATGGTCATTTGCATTCCGAAACGCCTCCAATGAACCATATATGGTGAAAACGTGGTAAGTCACGTGGTTGTGCTTTTTCCCTCATCGCAATAATGACAAAGAGAGCGTAAAATAGGAACTTTACAGACACAGAAATTAAGTTACTGGTGGATGAGGTTAATAACACATCTGTTTGGTTCACTTAGTACGGGAGGAATGACTAACAAAAGAAAACAAATCTGCATGGGAACATGTTACCAGTGAGTTTAATTCCGTTGGGTATGAGAACACTTCTAGAAATAAAAAAGTGGTTTGACATTAAATTATCAGCCAAAAAAAAAAAAAACCCGTCACAGCACACCGACGTGAAATCTGTAGGAGGACAAACAATGACAGAACTTTCCTTGGACAGCCGCATAACCAGCATCATCGGTGCGATCTCTGAAAACGCGCTCCCGGCGGAATGGATGATTTGCCAAGTCTTCCAATAATGCAAGATAAGCCACTGTGTCAAGCATTTGACGGAGCTTTCTAATATAGGGTTAGACACTAATTTCATAAATTAACTTCAACACTGATTTGCAGTTACTTTATTAACAGTAATCATTTTTAACACCTGGGGGTGGATAATAAATAGACAGTGTATTCTTTTAACGCTGGGGATGGACGGTCCTGTGTAGTATCGCTATTCTACCACTAGATGCTCTGCGTACGCATACTCCGAGGTGTGCGTATATTTACACACATTTCTACGTATAAGTGCAATTTGATAAATTCCACACTTTGCGTAAAACTGTTCCTACGCACACTTTACGCACACTTCTGTTCGTACGCACGCTTGATAAATGAGGCCCCAGATTTATTTTAACCTTTTTATCACAGTCTTGGGCATGTGAAAGATTAGTAACAAAATTGGCTTTGATGCATTGCTAGTTTTTGTGCAGCATCAATTTAAAAATGTTCTCCCTCATTTACTGTTCATGGCTGTTTTTGCCCCATTGACATATTCTCTATTGGTTTGTGTAGTGCTGCACTTTGTGTGTCCTCTGCTTTCCATGTTCATTTTGGAGTAAAACAATCTCTCTTTTATAGATTGGATGGGGGGCCTCATACATACCTTCGCCATGGGCCCCCAATTTGCTAAATCCAAATATCCAAAATATCTCATTTTTAAATTCTGTTTCCTAAAGATAAGATTCTTTTGACTGGCAAAGCTTTGGTTTCATGCTGGATTAACAACTAAACATTTCCAAACATGGTGTCGGTAATGTGATATCAAGCATGTCACTGGCTATTTTCCAATGCACTGCTGTTCAGCGTGTGGTCTGTGGAGTGCTGTTTTGTTCAATAGCTCATTGTGATGGCTGAATACAATAATTCACATGCAGAGGGAATGGGATGGTGCCACGGGGGCATTGCAGCTGGGTAGGGAAACATCTCTAAGCACCATTACACACAAATAAATACATCACCAGCCAGCTATGACAGCAGGGGAGGTACAAATAGGGCGATTCGGCAGGGAGACTCTCTGATAGCCTGTCTTTGTCAAACCATATCTCTGATTATGATCATAATATGGCCACTTGATAAATGCCTGTTATAATATGGAGGGGCAGTTTTGTAATATTTAACTACAGGTGTGTAAATCTACTTAGACGGAACAGCAGGTACTCACAATGGGTATTTAAAGTGATATGCTTCTATTTTTTAATAAAGTTCACTGCAGAGACCATCAAATATAATACAAGCTTGGACATGCTGGACTGAATTGATCCCAGCAAGCAATTTTGCGTTTAAAAGACATCTAATAGCTCACAGACGTAAGCTAAAATAAGGCAGAATTTAATAGATGTTTAACCAAAGCCTAAAAATAAGTTAAAGAAAAAAAATGAATGAAACCCTACACCATATAATCACTGCTGACTTTGTTTAAATTATGGCATCTCATGAGATAGTTTGGCAAAACAACCAAATTCAAGGTTAGAAGTGGACATTTTTTTCAAAAGCTTTTGATATATAGGATTAAAGAATACATTTTTTGTAGCAACCAACCAATACCCACCATACATACTCTTTCATGCTGTTTAGTAAGCATCCCATGATGCACCTATGAAGTTATTCAAGTGTGCAGAGCTGTAATCTAGACTGATATTGGCTGCTTTGAAACCAATAAAATGTGATTTATTATATTTTTATATCTATTTATTTTTTGTTACTGCATATTTCCCAAACCTCCATTCATTTAACTAAACAGTTTTTTTTAACCCTTTCCCTATCAGCGTTTATTAAAAAGTTGCCAGTCAGCGGCAGTATTTTTTAAGTTGAATGCCTTCCAGAAAATATAAACATACAATATGTAAATGAAAGAACAAACCCTGTGCTTTAAAAAAATTCATCCTATCATAATTTTTTCTAGTTTTTACACCTATCATGGGTAGGTTTCTTCAAAAATACCAAATTTTGACCAAAACAAGTTGAGATAATTGCATTTGTGTACAAGACTTTTCTTAGAGATCAGATTCAGAACCAGTGGCTGCCTGTGGCTTCTTTTTTCAAGGGCGCTCAATGCATGTGCGGGGGTATACTGTATATGTGAAAGGGACTAATATAATGACTTCACATCAAGCAACATTCAAAATATCATTAGTCAGTCTGTTCACCACCTAAGCAAATGCTTTACTCTTTAGTTCTTCAATGGTAACCCCCTAAAAACACCAATAAAAAACTTTTAAAAACCAACACAACAGAACACTAAACATTCATTTGTCTCCTCCTCATTTTATCCTGATTAAAAATGGTACCTAATTTCTGCATTTGCTGATGCAAAAGTATGTTGGGAACTGGAAATCTCCTGCCTGAATTTGAATGAACACGTTTAAAAAACTGACCTGCATGGATGAGGAGCAAAATGTATCAATTTATATGTTTGATATTGACTGAATCAGGTCAGTCATTTCAAAATGAAAACATCAAGTTAAGCCAAAAAGTTACAATTTCAATTCAGTTTAAAATGATGCATCGTGAATGCATCAACCGTGTTAAATCAAAAAGATTTCTTTTTAATTAAAAAGTGGAAAATACTAATAATAGAGAATAAACCGCATTGTAATGTTTGACTAACAGTGTACTTGAATCTTTGGTTCAGGAGACATGAAAAGTGTGCTGATGCTGGAAATGTGTTAAGATGTCTTCCAGACATGTTCTCAGATTTTCAATGAGATTCAGTAGCGAGCGCATTCAAATACTTAAAAGTCTGAAGCTTAGTCACTTGATCTGTTAATCTGCTGGAAGGAAAGATCTACACATTTAGATGATGAGGCTCAAAGCCAAACCCCACTGATCCTTCATCTCACTGCAGATATTTTTGGACTGTCATGATTTGCCGACACAACCATCTACAGGAACAGAGAGAGACTTTAAACAAAACTAATACTGTGATGCAATACAAAGCAAAGCTCTTCTTTCATCAAGATTTGAAATCTCTTAATCTTCAAATAATTTTGCTTAATCACTTACAACATTATTATTAGATCGGTTACGTGGGTTAATATTTGAAATTAGCTCTCTCGGTTCAGGACCAGACTAGTTTATCCTATCCATGTGTTGGTTTAAGTACTGTAGATATTTTACAAGCTGACATGTTGGGAACATTATTCAGAAGCATAAAAACACATAACGGGTGTTAAATCCTAAACTTGAGCTTTATCACCATAGCCCCTAATGTGACCATTGATCATTCCAGCATACAGTATGCTTCCAGGTTTAGAGTAATTTAAAGCATTCAAGGGAATATACACATATGTCATATCTGACACAGTCAGGTAGCAGTCATGTAGTGAATTTACCCAGAGGCAGTGCGACACAACTGCTGCAGAGCGGCATTCAACCACATAAACACTTTATCCCCACAGTCTCATAATCACTTGAATGATGTTTATGTAATGCTTTTGATGAAGTTGTGAATAATGGATTTAGAGTCACTCTGCATGTAGGGGTAAAGTCAGTTCAAGCAGTGCCTGGTTTTCACCAGTTCCTAACAACACTGTGCTTTTAGAAATAATGTTGTTTTGCTGATATGAAATTGGCAGAAACACATACATTACTACTCTAATGCCAAGACATAACTTATGATTCTTTATTCTTATTTTAGAGTACATTAACCCTTCGCAGGTCACACCTAGAAAAGTTTTGAAAAGGCATATTTATATCATATTGCTGTCAATCACTGCATTATCTAGTGGTCACTTTAGGGCAGGGGTCTTCAACGTTTTTTGGGTCGGGGACCCCTTAGATGAGAGAGGCATGGAGCAGGGACCCTCTAATACTGAGTGTGTAAAACAGAGATATTTAAGTAAGCAGTAAGGTACGAGAGGCTGCCCTTTCGTATTAGGCACAACGCAAAGTGGAGTAAAGTACAACTGATGACCAATCAGAATCAAGGACTGGAACTGAAACAAACCATATTGTCACACAGCCATACTTTATTAACATGCATATTTTTTTGTTAAAGTAGATTTAGTTTTTATATTAATATAATAATATAATATTATTTTAAGGTATTTGCAGTGTAATATATTTAAATTTTATTGTGAATTGGACAAGGGCTTTCAGTTTATAAAGAAGACTGATCATGGTGAATGGCACAAAGACTGTCTATTCTGGTGGGAATAGAGGATGTGCTACTTTATAATTCTGAGGTCTGTTGCCTTTCTCGTGTATCATCATTGTCACGAGTTTAAGTAACGCAGGTTTTTTTTCTGTATAGCTTCATATCAGACTGAGGAGAACAACATGCAACGAGTCCGGGCGCATCTCTTTGGGGAAACTTTTTAAGAGGCGGATTTCAACCTGACTATGAATCTTGCACAAAAGCACCATCACGGCGCGCGTTTCATTAATTTTTAAATGCGAGCGATAGTTTTGTCACAGTTTAAAATGCAGACGCGGTGTGGTGTCATTTGCCTGTTGAATTAGCGCTTTAAATCTGAACCGCGTGAAACAGCCGTCCAAGTTTAGAAATATAAATGAGACAACATGTCGCACTGATTCTAAAATGACATTCTGAAAGACACACATAAGATTTACCTGTTTTATGATGACTTTTCTGTCACTACTGCTGCTTCCTGAGTGGACATTTATAATTTTTAGATATTTTATTTTGGTCCGCTGGCTAAACTGAACGCGCGCCTTCAAACCTATGCGGCCACGCACGTGCACAACTTAAAGGGGACATGTAACGTTTTGTACACATATTTTTCGTTTTAAGCAAAAAATAGCTTGTTGTTTAAACATCATTTGGCGGACCCCCTGCAGTTCCATCACGGACCTCCTGGGGGTCGGACCCCCGGTT